>NW_021680349.1:1514921-1515103 GCF_001412515.2 Diachasma alloeum
CCGCCCCGGCAAAAGGCAAAAGGGAAAATCAATAAAATCTCGCGTCAATGGCCAACCACATACGTTCCCCGTCGTCGTCGTTTCTACAACATACCTATTTCGCCCAAACCCCTCTGGCACGAGTCGTTCGGTTGTTACACACACCCTATGTCGACCCCTTGGTCTTCACCCCCCCCCCCCCC
>NW_021680349.1:1515262-1524580 GCF_001412515.2 Diachasma alloeum
CACCGACCAACCTCATTACTATTGTGCTTCATACACGGCCTTGGCTTCGATAAACCATAGGTACGTGAAGAGGACCAAGGGGGTTGGTTGTATGGGGCACATTCGTGCTCACTTCGATATGCGATTGTACGTGTCGCAAGGGGGTAGAGCCCCCCCCCCTCTCCAAGGACTCAAACACCCTCAAATGCATCGCCAAACTGAAATCCCAACTGCCTTTGTACACGTGTGCCGCATTCAACACACGTGCAGAGACCGAGTGCATCTGTGCCGGTATATTCGTATTCTATTCATGCTTAAGTGTATTGGGTATGAAATGGTATGTAGCGGGGGGTGGGAGAATAACGCAGGGGGGGCAAGAGGGGTTGAGGGTGGGGGTTGGAATGGCGGAGGGGTTGTTATGCGCGTGCGAGTGAGAGAGGTTTCGTAAAGGGGGCTAGAGGGTAGGGGGTGGGGGATGAGGGAGAGCTACCGACTGTAACAATGAGTTTTCGGAAATATGTACTAGGTGGCACTGGGGTTTGAGAGTGTTGAACAGTTTTGAAAGGAGTGTGTGGTGGTGGTACTTCTAGGCAGGGCGATCGAACTACCGTGACCCTTCCCCATCATGGATTTCGAGGCGTCTCGGCCATACTCTGAATTCACTATGCCTGTCAGTTTGTGCCGCGCCGCGGTCACGACAGACTGATATTACGGCATCAGCGGGTGGTGACTTTTTGTCGACTTTGTTCAGTGATTTTGACGGGGGGGGTTTATCGGTTATCGGCTGATTATTCATGGATTTTCGTGGGATTATTGATGATGAGATGTTTGAGATATTGTGGGAATTGTCACTGGGAATTAGGGCCAGGGTTTTGTGCGGAATTGTGTGATTTTATGTCGCGGCGGTGACGGAATTGTGACTGTGATTTCGGGGGTTTTGTTTTTTATTTTGGAAAAAACAGGTGTTTCCATTGATGAGGGATTGTAATGGTGCTGTCGTAATTGGTGGGCCATTGTGATGTGGATTATCGGCGATGGAAATTCGACTGAAAAGGTAAAAAACAGTCCCATAAATTATCTCGATTTCACGAGTACACCGAATTTTTCCTGATTGACAGAGACCCCCGATACCCTATTTCTAGATTTCCGTTCGAGTGGAATAAATATAACAAGGTGTCACTTGATTGATATCCATAAAATATGTACAAGATACGAGATCATTACGAATGCAAAGTGGCCATAGGCCTTTTTAACTTAATCCCTTCCCCTCGCTCTTTCCCCCCGCACTAGTCTGAAGATTCTATGGGTAGAGTTTTGAAAAGAAGAGTAAAAAGAAGGGGCAAAATAAATAGAGGAAAGGGAGAAGGTGAAAAACCGGGATGTGGAGGTAATACAGCTTGGCAGCAGCCAGCCTTCCTTCTAATATCGACTTGATACTGGCTGCCTTGCTAACAGGTCGATATCGCGTGTGCCAGGTTGATGACTTGAGCCCCAGAGGCGCGGGGTTGTTCCGAACATTGGGTCAGTATTGAATACCGATATATGTATAGACAATCTGCCCTCCCTCCGTTCGGGTTAAATTATACGTCTGCCTAAATCTGACAAAAGAAAGCCTCGACAGTAAAAAAAAATCCAATAATTGCCCCCCCCCCCCCCCCCCNCCCCCCCCCCCCGCATAACCATCAACATGGAAAATCTCGCACGATCGATCACAGAGTTGAGATTAAAATCGAGTGGAGATGCGGAGATTTCACAATGTCATAATGGGTAATTAAATATTTAGAACCCTAGGAGAGTGGGAAAATTGATCCTAGAGTGCCCATGGAATATGCATAGGACTGCTCAGCACTCCGCAGCTATACTCCGCTAATAACGACAAATACGTACGGCGAGTATGAGATAATAAAAATTAATAAGCCAGGAGAAAGAGCGCAAGCGCACTCGCCGGTATTTCAATCGAATAATATTTCAGCTGACTTTGGAGGGTGAAGAATAACCCCATGAAAACTGTCCGCTGTTCATATTTAATCTTGCTCGATGATAAATAAAAAAAGGGGTCTCTCTCATTCGCATACAAGATGATAAATTAAATTTCGCCATGCCCCTATCCATCAGCCGTGCACATTTTCAACTATATGCGACTCACGTGCCATGAGACCTGCGTGCGGATGTGTTGATGAAATCTATGGGCACCTAGGGGGGACGGGAAAAAAAAGTTTAACAGAGGACAGACCAGTGACAAAGAGAGAATGAGAGATCGCGACACCGCCGATATAATGCACACACGTATCGTTTTCATCCACGTATGACTTGCGGAGAGGAATGAAAGGGTTAGCTAGGTGGAAAAAAAAGGAAAAAACATTACCGAGAAAGCAGTGGATGAGATAACCAAAGACAAAGGGAATAATCATAATGATTAAAAAAAGAGGGAAGGTGGGTGAAAAAAACAGCAACGACGGAGAGTTAACATATCCGACAAACGATTGCTACGTTACATCCGGTAGGTGTTGGTTTGTACACGGAGGTAGACACATTATCAAGCTGTACACGGTAGATATCGTTGAATCGGGTGTAGTGAGTCACTCGTCAAGTCGAAGACTTCCTTTCAATAAATGCCCTTTGGGTAGGACTCCCCCTTGGTGCTTTAGATCCCTCCGTGGAAAAAAAAATGTTTCCTTATTATTTTTGGGTGGTCTGGAACTAGACGACTCGAGTGTTTATGTACCTGAACGAAAACACACAGGCGCTGGAGAATATTTATCTGTCGGGGGGAGGGGAAAAAAATATAACGAGCATTTTTGATAGAGGAAACATCTATCTCACCAGCAGTTTGCGGTGATGTTGAGCGATAGGGGTTTCACAAAAAGGTCAATGTTTTGTAAACTACTTATACGATTGGAAACCACTGGATCCACAGTCCCATCCGTGTTATATGATAAGAGAGGAATTCCACTGAATTCCAACTTTTGATCTCAATGTTTTGGGAGGTATCGGGTATACATTGATTTTATGGATTATTATGGATTATTATTGAATTAATAATAATGAATTATTTTGTTATTATCAATAACAAACAATTAATTAATTAATTAATGTGTTATTAATTAATAATAATAATGATAATAATAAATTAATAGTAATTGATCATAATTTAATAATAATATAGTAATAATATTAATAATAATGAAGAATGCGAATTATTCTGAAGCTGTTCTCATTCTCGGATTAAAAAGTCTAGACGCTTAACTTACGATTCTCCGCACAATTTCAATTTTTCTTGATACTCTTTTTGGGATTGACTTATCGAATATGCAAGTATAACCGTTGATAAGTCAAGTTAAGACACAGGGATGGATATTGGCCTGGTGGGAGATGAGGAATGGGCCAAGATTGGCTGAGAATGGCCCAACGCTGGCCATTCTCGGTATATCATAAGACATGCCCAAATTATTTTCTTAAAAACATATTTGCCCGCTTCACGACATTCTACGTCATTTCCAGGCAAAATTAGAAAATCGTAAAAATCAACAGTTACATAGTTTCATAGAATAACCCCATGTACTGAATCGAACAACACAAAATTTCTCACACAAGTGTGAGTCGATAATATTAATCAGTAAACTTTCAAAATTCCACGTTTTTTCCACCTTTTACTCATGCTATGGAACGTCAAATTAACTCTTAGATGTCAATGTTCTTCTCTACACCTTAGATAAGATGTGATACTCATCACAGATGAGTTCCTAAATACTTCTAATTTAAAAGTCTCAACTCTAACTATTATTAATCACTTGAGCTATGTAATTATCATTTGTGTAAATTCCCACAAAATCGCTGTATTTTTACTGCAGAATGAGCCGTAAGGTTTAAATACTTACGAAAAGAAAAACAGTGAGCTGACATTTCACCCCGAAAAACTTCTAAACACCGGAAAATTATGGGACAAAATTTCAGAGTTTGACTTCAGCTTCAACTTTACTAAAAATTCCCAAAAAATCCACAGGCATTCAGGCACCCCCCCCCCCAAAAAAAAAAGCAAGTGAGAAGTTGCTTTTGTAGTGTATATAGCACAGTTATTTTCGCTAATAAATTAGCAATATACTCCCGAATGTTTATTTCGCACATCATTTCCTTCTATCATATAAAATTAATTGTTTAGTTGTTTTTTTGGATTGTTTATTTCATTTTTCTAAATTGAATAAAATTTCCTTTCACCTAATATTGTAAGATTTTCCACTCAGTTGAATGTCATCAGCATCATTATTCTCATCCCTTTTCTTATATCCAGCCGATTGTCATGTTTCCAGTTCTATCTCTCCCTTCACCCGGAGAGAAATATTCAGTAAAAATTACGGAGCTCACAATTTACTCACCGATTACGGAATCAATTCAGAAAATTTAAGTGCCGGTATCGTAATTTTTCACAGGGCATTAAGATAAAAATTACGGAGCGCTCCGGAAAAATTCCGTGACAGTTCCATAAAATTTCGTACAACCACATTTCGCTCTGAAATTACGGAAAAGACACGTAATTTTTACTGAATATTTCTCTCCGTGCAGCCCTTCGATAAAATGTTAATAGAAAAATTATACACATAAAAAAATAGTAAATAAAAATAAAATTTCTGCAAACACATCGTCACGCATCGCGTCATTGTCCATAATTCGCGGGTAAAATTAGAAGATCGTAAAAAGGCAGACTGACCAAGCTCCCATTGATGAGAAAAAAGGATAATAGAATCTATATGGAATACAATTTAATTCGAGGATAGATTGGACACATACGTGGGGGCTTGAATCCCGTATGCTTAATATCACCTCGATTTACGAGGCAAACCGAAACAACTCGGCTTTGGCTACCAGATGGTATATATGCACATACGAGAGGGCTAGATTTCCCTGTAGACGTAATAAAAATACATACACAACGAGAGAGACCGTAGCAACTGGGGTCCGACGGCTACTCTCGGTGCCAAACACACACCCCCACACATTTATATACCTACAGACCTGATACACGAGGCTAAGGGCTAACAAACGATATTGGATTATGCTGATACACCTATATATCATTTTAGTTGGAAGGAAAAGCACCTAAAGAAGTCCCGTATCTCATCCATTTGTATGTTTATTATTTTCGAGGGATGTAAAACAGACCCATGGCTGGTGGTAAAAAAAGAGGAATCCTTCCGGGAATGTAAACCACACGAATGTAAATAATTTAAAAAAAACCCCAACAAGTTAAAGAAATACAAGAGAGAGGAAGTAAAAAAGTGGATACTTCAGAGAGACGATGGTGATTTTAAAACCGTGGGGGTTGGGTAAAGGGGGTTGGGTGGGTTGTTTCATATGGTGTGGGCGGACATGAGCAATGAGAAGAGTGACGAGGACTAATCTAAATATAAACCCCCCTAAACCCTCTATCTCGTTTGTTGTGCCGGGAAGTGGTGGTGGTAAAGGAGCAAAATAAATATACCATTTCCCTCTTTGCAAACGCCAGTGGTATGAAGAAAACGGCCGACGAAAATTGTCGGCGCGTCTCTCTCGCGGGAGCGGCAAGCCGTCTTTAACCCTCTAGTGGTGTTACAACGTCACTCTCTCCGCCGACGTTTTGGCGTTTTTGAAACGAGAATGAACAGATGGTGAACGAAACGAAAATTGAGAGAAATACGCAGAAATAAATGCACCTGCAGTCAGTTGCACATTTTAATGTGCGTTGAAATATTTTTCGTTAATTGGTGGAGGATGCTGTGTGTCAGTTGACTTAATGGCTGACACGTTTAATAAATCAAATTAAAAGGGACGTGAAAATTTTCGCGGGGGCAAATCATTCACGAAACAATGAGAGTGATGGAGGGGGCAATAATTCAGCTGAAGTGCTTCGACGTTTTCTTTTTATTTCTTCGGTCGCCTTTCTTTTTTTCTTTCTAACGAACAATGGAGGGATTCATTAGTGCCTTGGAGTGAGGGATACGAGTGAATTCCATGGTACAAGGATCGTCATTCTGAGTGCGAAATGAATGACGAAGAGGATGAGCAGCTAGAACGGACCTCGTGGGCATCAGGGACCGAATGGGAGCAATCAGCCTGATTGGCCGCACTGGTATTTACATTTCTGCGGTTTATGTGCCTTGCGACGAGGCATTACTATTGATGCTGGGGAGGGCTTTAGTCTCGGTGTCTCGTAGAACCCCGATGTACCCCCAGTGGAATGAGGGGAAAGAGAGTGAGAGAGAGACACTGCGATGGTGGGCGCGGGGGGAGGATGTGTAGTACCCTGTAAATCCCCCTCATACCTCTACACCACCAACTCCCCCCGGAGTCGACACTGAGCCCAACGACTCCACCTCCTATATCCCATGTTATGTTCAACAGAAACAACGGAAACAAGCCAACGTGGATATCGTAAATGCCCAGAGCGCACCAGGTGGTCTTTTCGGTATTGTAATCCATGCGGATTCAGGTTATTATTATTATTAGGCAAAATGACGTTTTCGGGAATTTATTGATGGTCCATTTGCGAGAGGGGGGGAGGGGGTATTAAATTACTGGAGAATTGAGAAAAAGGGTATTATAAGATTTCCTGGCGATCGCTTGACTCAAAGGTTAATTAAAGCAGGAGAAAGAATGCTGAAACCAGTTTATGTCTTTATTTAATGAAAAGAATTTATTCGGTGTATTAAATTCTCGAGTGATTAACAGAGAAATAAAAAAGTCATCGGGTTTTTAAGGATATCCAGGTGTCTTTTACAGTTGGGTACAGAGGTGCTATAGATTCAACCATTTTCGAACATCAAATTTGTCGATTTAATTGCGGGAGAAAAATTTGGAAACAATTATGAGTATTCGGCGTCATTCAAATTACATTTTGCACGGAATTATTTTTTTTTTAACATTCATTGTTTGTAAATAAATGATTGAAATTTTTTAATTTTTTAAACTTTCGGAAATGCTATTGTTTAGGCATGAAATCGATTTCCGGTAAAATTTCGAATGTGAATAAATTGGTTACGATTCCGAACAAATGATTTTTGTAGTGGGAAATTGATTGCAAAATTGTAATTTTTAAATTATTTCATTAATTCTTCTCCAAAAGTAAACTTTCTAATTGTTTTTAGATTTTTAAAATGTTTTCAAACACATTCAGCCCTGCAAAATTTAAATAATAAAATCTCTTTCTCAAATGAAAGCTCTGGTATTCGATTACAAAAGTAGAAAAGGATTTCATCCGTGCACCGATGAAAAAATACCCAAAGTACTTGGATATCCTTAAATTAAATTTCATGACTCCTGCACCTCGTTATTTCTTCATTCGAATTCGTATATTCTTTCAACACATTTTTTTTTCGTAATTCCCGAGGATTTTGTGATGAGATAAACCAGCATGTGACTCACGAATACGTCCACAAATTGCTTATCACACTGGGACAACGGCGAATTATCTCCCATTCTTTGTGCGGGGGGCACTGGGAATCGTTCGATAACGTAAAAATGGTAGTATCCCCTCTAGTTTAAAGGGAAAATACGTAGCCAAGAAAATAAACTGTTACTTGAGTACTCCATTATACCAGCCCTTTTTGGCTTACCGTATATAACATCTTCTCCTCAAGTGAGAGTGGGTCCGAACCCCAACGGGGCACTAACACCCAAGCACTTGTATATACACGTGTATCCACGCCCCGGTCGTCGTCTCTCACCAGCTCCCACAGACTTTCATACTCTTTCTACTCTTTCAATTTCGTTCACTTCTCTACCCAACTGATCGTAATCTCGGTAATGATGCGTAATGGCTGCTAGCGTGAATGTCGCTCTTTGTCCCATCATCGTGCTGTTTTTTTTTCTCTCCAACCGGTCAAAGGAACAAGTTGGTGGAGACAAAGAAACAGGCGAAAAAACCGAAATCCCTTCACTTATTTACAATTCTCCCTCCTCCAATACTTCATTCTCTCATTTTAAAATCCATTAAAACGTTAATTGACTCTGAGGGAAAACACATTTTTTATGTTACAGATTCTTTCATAATGCTCTTCGACACATGCTTGCGATGAGAACGAAAGGGTCGTAAAGTAGAAGACCGGAAAAAAAGGGAAGTAAATAGAGTTGAGAAAAAAATCTGGTGCGACATTTATTTCTCCAAAGCTGTCGTAATGAATTATCTCTGGGTGTCGTTTCTCCTGTACCCGCTGATACTCTATCCGCCTGGTGGAAGTGCCATAGACATATGTACGTTGTTAGGAATATCGCAATTATCACTTTTTCCATGACTTTTAAATGTCGGTGGAGTGTACCTGGCGCTCAACCGACTTCGTGTGCATCATGAATTTTTTATTTCAATTCATGGTTTTTTTCTCCCTATTTCCTGCAGCACAATGCATCGCACCGCTGGGTATGGAAGCGGGAATTATACCCGATGCAGATATAACAGCCAGCTCGAGCTTTGACAGCGGAAATGTTGGACCACAGCACGGCAGGCATGTATCAATAAATAACCTTTTTTTGGGGTAATGGGGAGATTTCGAAATATACGTTCAAGAGTGAGAGAGAAAACGAGGGGATATCGCAAAAATAATTGTTGCATTGTTGGAAAACATCGAAATTTCATGGACTGTTGAAAAAGTAGTTTATCAAGTCCTGCGATGACAAATGCATTCTCCAAAGACGGATTCAAATGGTTAACAAGAGTAGAACATTGTGAAAGTTAACTAGGAAAATATTATTAATTGTTACGAAATCATTTTATTCTTAATTTAGAGTGACATTAAATTTAATTTAGGAGAAAGAGAATCGTGGAATTCCAGATTTTATTGAAAATTCAATGAAATTCTAAAATTTCTTGAATTTTCAATGGAAACATGAATATTTAGTACCAAATTAGGAAAAATCATTGTTACATTGTCGAAAAAAATCGAAATTTCGTGGACTGTTGAAGAAGCATTTTATCAAGTCCTGGGATGACAAATGCATTCTCCAAAGACGAACAGAAGTTGTTAACAAGAGTAGAAAATTGCGAAGTTAACTAGGAAAATATTATTAATTGTTACGAAATCAGTTTATTCTTAGGCCGTGACTATTCGCACCATTGCGTGAATCACTCCCGTACACTCCATACACTCCACGCATGCGTGAAGTTTGTGTGTTTCACGCAGCCGAATTTCCATACTGCTGTGTATTTCACGCAGTTGAAGTTTCATACTACTGTGTGTTTCACGCAGTTGAAGTTTTATACTACTGTGTGTTTCACGCAGTTGCATTTTGATACGCCTGTGTGTTTCACGCAGTTGTATTTTTATACATCAGGATTGCATTTTTCCACTTCCTACACCCTATACAAGATGAATT
>NW_021680349.1:1525833-1615068 GCF_001412515.2 Diachasma alloeum
TTTCGTTTTTCGCGATTATCTCGGAAACTATGAGAGATAGAGCCTTAAAACCAAATTTGGGTCCTCTATAGGCAAGTGGATGGCTCAGAATTGCGTGAAACATGAATATTCAGTACTAAATTACGAAAAATCATTGTTATATTTCTGGAAAAAAATCGAAATTTCGTGGACTGTTGAAGAAGTATTTTATCAAGTCCTAGAAATTCATACATGGCCTGTCTCCTAAATACTAATGCTAACTTTTAGCTCGAAATTTGGGGACTAGCTTAGTCTAGAGTGGTAGAAATTGAATGTTAGTAAATCTCCATCGCCAATCTTGTTGCAGGACCTGTGCAAAAACTCTTTGTATAATATCATTTTGCCCTTAGGGAATTTTATCTCAGGACATCAATAAAGAGCTTATAAATAAATTAATAAATTTTGCGAAATTCTCCCAAGCGATTCGTCCTCAAAATATGATGCATCTAACTGAAGAAATTAGTCTTGTTATTAGGTCATTGCTTTCCCCGTGTACATTCAATATTGAACGGATAAAGTTCGAATGAATTATCACCGTAAATCCCACAATCTTATCAATACGAAATAAACTTTGAGTTTCAAGAGTCGAGGGGATACGACATGTGTAAATAATCCATCGTTTCTTATTTGTTTAGACTTAAGCAAGAGAGGAATGGCGGTGCATGGTGTCCAAAACAAGAGATTACGACTGAGCCACATGAGTGGCTTGAGATTGATTTACACACGGTGCATGTGATTACTGGAACGGGTACACAGGGACGTTTTGGTAATGGCCAGGGGGTCGAATTTGCTGAGGCTTATGTACTTGAGTACTGGAGGCCGAAACTGGGAAAGTGGGTGCGATACAGAAACACGAGAGGCGAAGAGGTAATTTTTTCGTTTGAATAATAAATGTGAAACCCTCGACTTCTGGTTCCTCCACTCTTCGTTCAATCATTCTTCATTCGCAGTGCAATTCGTCAAACAAGTTGGAGAAGGATTATTCCAAAGTATTGATGCATTTTTATTTACAAAAATGATTTTTAAACGGTTTCGTCAACTTTTCTGCTCATTCGGTTCATTTTAGTGCATTTGAATGGCAATAGTTATGATTTATTAATTGAAATGAACCTATTCTCGGTCGATTTATGTTTATGTTCACTTTTTTTATGCAGTGGAATAAAAACTGAGACAATTGGATCTTTAATATTTCGATTGAAGTGTCTTTAAGACGATTACTTTTCTGACGAAAAGTACCAGACCCTTGACTTTCAAGCTTCTTGTGTACGTGAAAGTTCGGGGGAGGCTATCACTGAGAGAAAAGTAGTTTAGTAGTTCCTACAATGGCCCTTTTCATTTCGAGTTCTACTAATTGCGTATTTTTCGTTCATTATTAGTCGATTGTTAATTAAGTTAGAGAAGGATGCATGGGAATAAAGAAATGAACAACAGGAAATTCAACCAAAGTATTGATTCATTATACTCAACATTTATTGTTGATGAATTGAAATGAATCTATTCTTGTTCGATTTATGTTTAAATTCATTTTTTTTATTCATTAGAATAAAAATTGAAACAGTGGAACGTCCAATACTTTGGATGAAGGCTTTTTTGGACGAATACTTCCTTAACGAAAAGTACCAGACCCTTGACTTTCAAGCTTCTTACGTACCAGAAAGTTCGAGGGAGGCTATCACTTAGAGAAAAGTAGTTTAGTAGTTCCTACAATGGCCCTTTTCATTTCAAGAATTCTATTAATTACGTTCAAAGAACCCAAAACGATCCGAAATTGTGATGAAAATTCGAATGAATGTTTCTATTCATAACGGTATACGTCGGATAGATGATGAGTCTATAAACGTTTTCGGAGGATCTAGGGGCGTTGATGTGTCTAAAAATCTGGTGATATCGAGAATAGAAAGGTCTTCATCATTGGGATGACGGCAATTTAATTCTCCCGGAATAACTCTTCTGATAGTGGACATCATAATCACTATCATAAAATATCACACATCATAAATTTAAATTCAATTTCCAATTGAAAATTTTTTCGAAACATCGGGGGATTTAACGTGGTCTACATCGATTATCGTTGAGTTCTATTGGTCAATCGAATTATTTCCAGATCGCCACTAATCTCTAGATAAATAGCTCTTCCGATAGTGAATGTCGTAAAAACTTGCCGGCAACATATCATAAATTTTGATAACGTCCGAACGAGTTGAAAACTCACTATTGTTCCATGAAAATTTAATAATAAGATTTTGATCCATTCTACTCTAATGATAATCGATCGTGGATTTGTTGTAGCCGTGACTGTTCCACTCCGAAATCCAAATTATATGATTCAAACTAGAAACTCGATTCTACAAAACCTGTCTGCGAGATTTATGTTTCCTCCGCCCATTAAGTGGAGTACGCCCATATTTTTTTTTACTATAACGTACTTCACACATAACGATTTTCTCATCTCAACAGGAGAAAAATGTTGAACATGATTGACTTACTGGTTGCAGTAATAAAAATAGCTGTTGAGGTGTTGTTTTTCGATGGAAAATGGTAAATCGATGGGTTTATCTTTTAGCTGTCGAAAAATGATACACTTTTTTCAACTGAGAGACAAAAGGGTATCATTTTTCATTTGGGGATATTCAATTAAGGCTCTTCCTAATAGATAGCAAATTTATTTAACAACAACTGAGCCGATCTGTCGGTGTGCTTTCAAGTTTTTTAATGGCCCCCCTGTGGAGATCGATAGAGTCCCGAAAACCGGACGAATAATAATTTCCAGATTTTCATTATTTTTTTTCTAGATTCATTCCAATGAACATGAGATGTTAATCTTTTGTCAGAACCACGATATCAATAAATCTTTAAATTTTCTATATTCATCTGTTGAAATTAACTATTTTTTGTCGATGAAGAAGAATCTTGATTACAGAATCGATAAAATGTTTCCAAATCGCCGGGGTACATTGCAGTTATCACAATAATTTTTAAAATGCCGTTGTTTTTAGATGGAAATGAGTGGGGTTACCCGATCGATATGGTAACCTCGATAGGTCTATTCGTTCGCTAATCACGAATGCTATAATATATTTCCTCTCAACTTTTTCCTGTCAATTAAGTCATTTATTAGCCATAAACAAACATTCATTTGATGATATTCACTTCAGTCTCTTCTTCACAGTTAGCAAATATATTTAACAATAAGTGAGTTGGCCTGTCGGTGTGCTTTCAAGTTTTTTAATGGCCCCCCTGTGAAGATCGATAGAGTCCCGAAAACCGGACGAAGAATAATTTCCAGATTTTCATTTTTTCCTCTAGATTCATTCCAACAAACGAGATGTTAATCTTCTGTCACAACCAAGATATCAATAAATCTTTGAATTTTCTGTATTTACCTGTTGAAATTAACTATTTTTTGTCGATGAAGAAGAATCTTGATTATAGAATCGATAAAATGTTTCCAAATATCTGAAAAACACGGCATAATCTCTAAATTCTTCATCTTGTACCGAAGGGGTCGCTTTAATGAATGGTACAACATTAGAGATAGTGAAAGCGAAATTCAAACTCCCCCAAATGAGAAATTCAATTGAGTGTCTTCCCCCATGTTCAACACGTAAAATGTAGATTTTCGAACCCATCAATTTGCGTTCTACATTCACTCCAACAAACATCAGACGTAATCAAGATTTTTCTTCATTGAAAATAAGCCCGCTCGATCGATGATGGAGAATCTTGATGAGGGAACGGATAAAATCGCTTCGAATATCTAGAAAACACGGCATAATCTCTGAATTCTCCTGTGGAAGGAACAAATCACCTTAATAAGTGGTATCGTCACGATATTTTTCTCTCAATGTTTTCCAACTCAAACTCCCTCAATGAAAAATTCGGTGAACTGTCTCCCCCATGTTCAACACCCGAAATGTAGATTTTCAAATTGTCATTAATTCATTTTCTACTTTCATTCCATCAAATTTCAGATCTTAATCTTCCCTCAGAATGAAGATATCAATGAATCTTTGACTTCTCTATGAACCCCCGTTAAATACCAGACTGAGTATTTTTTGATCGAAAATCGATGGAGAAAAATTTAGATTACGGAACTGATGGAATGTTTCCATATATTATAGCGTTTTTCTTCGCGTGTTTTTTTTTCTTCAAATTATCCAGGCGTGTTTCTTTCAAATGACTTTTTTTGCTTTAAATTATCACATGTGTGGAAAATACGAAAGTAATTATAGATAATTAATGGAAAAGTAATGAAAAATTCAATTAAAAATCCCTATAAAATGATTTGCGGAATTTCAACTGAAATGGGATAATTCTCATCAATTCATTTTCTACTTTCATTCCATCAAATTTCAGATCTTAATCTTCCCTCAGAATGAAGATATCAATGAATCTTTGACTTTTCTATGAACCCCCGTTAAATATCAGACTGAATATTTAATCGAAAATCGATGGAGAAAAATTTAGATTATGGAACTGATGGAATGTTTCTAAATATTATAGCATTTTTCTTCGCGTGTTTTCTTTCAAACGACTTTTTTTGCTTTAAATTATGACATGTTTGGAAAGTACGAAAGTAATCGTAGAAAATTAACCGGAAGTCAATCCTCCATAATGAGAAATTCTTATGGAATTTCAATGATTCATTGAATTTCAAGAGAAAAGGGATAATTGTTTCCCCTTGACAAATGAACCTTGACGAATGAAGCTAGACCGAATTAAACCGAATAATTTGTCATTTGAGCTACGGACATTGAAAAAACGATAAAAGTTTTTTCCACCCTCCCTAATTTCCCTGTCACGTAAAGAATTTTTCTGTCAGTGTTAAAACTACCTGAAAACTAGTTGAGGTCGTCCTACGATCTTTCTTTCTTATTCCCCAAGTGAAACAGAAAGTCAATCTCCCATGATAAAAAATTCAATGAGATGTCTCTAGCCCCGTTCAACACCTGAGAATAATCATTAATTTCGCAGGTGATAAAAGGCAATACGAACACATATCTAGAGTCGAAGCACGAGCTAGAGCCACCAATTTGGGCCAGTAAAATTCGATTTTTACCATACAGCTATCACCGTAGAACAGTCTGCATGCGTGTGGAATTATACGGTTGCTTATGGAACGACGGTGTTGTATCGTACTCGATGCCACAGGGCGATAAGCGCGGCAACTGGGAATTCTTTGATGCCTCGTACGATGGCTACTGGGACGGCGAACTCAGGCGTGGTCTTGGACAGTTGACAGACGGTCGCACAGGACCTGATGATTTCAAAATGAGTTACTACGGTTATGATCGTGGACAAGGGTGGATTGGATGGAAGAATGACACCAGACTGGGACACCCACTTGACATCAAATTTGAGTTTGACAAAGTTCGGGAATTCTCAGCTGTTCACATATTCTGTAATAATCAGTTTACGAAGGATGTTCAGGTATAATCATTTCCATATTTTTTATTCAGATGGAAATTTTGGAGGTGAAAGGGAATTTCAGTTCATGTTCAACTTTTCTATTTATTTTTTCATGTTTAACATTATTTTGAACATAAAGAGGAATTCAAAGAATCCTATTTCATGTTGAAAATTGAATTCTTATAGTCTGTGAAACAAGAATTTAATTTTCTGCATCTTGACATCAATTTTTGGGAGATTTTTCAACTCAATAAATTCTATCAAGACTCTCTTTAGGATATCCAAGTACTTTGGCTGTTTTTCTCCTGTGCAATGCTTTTCTACTTTTGTAATGATTTTACTATTTAAACGTTGCAGATCTGAATTTGAATCTTAATAATGAACGGTTAGAAGACATTAAAAAATCTGAAAAAAAATTAGAAAGTTTCCTTTTGGAGGAAGGTTGATGAAATAATTTTAAAAGTGCAATTGGCGAAAATTACGAGCATTTTCTATAAATAATTTGTAAACAATCACTTTTCCACCATAAAAATCATGTCGGAATTATAGCAAACTTATTCATATTTAGGATTTTACTAGAAATCGATTTCATGCCTGAAAAAATAAGGTTTCCGAAAGGTCAAACAAATTCAATTATTTATTCATAAAAATGATAATCCTATGCAAAATGTCATTTAAATGGCGCTGAGTATTCGTGATTTTTTGAAATTTTTCTCCCGCAATTTAATAGACAAATGTGATGATTGACAATGGTTGAATCTATAGTATGGTTTATACCAAACTGTAAAAAGTACGTGGATGTCCTTAAATCGAAGCCTTGAAGTCTCTGAGTCTACGGAAAATAGTTAAATTTTTCCAGAAACAAATCAAATTCTATTCACATCCTTGTGCATGAATTGTCAAAATTTGTTCGATCTCATTTGTTGTTCCTCAATACAAAATTCAAGAAAGAAAAAGTCAAAATCAATTTCAATAATTCTCACAGTAAAAATCCCAGCAGAATAAGTTCCAAGTTATAATAAAAATCATCATTATTGACTTCTCTCCACAAAAAATGTCTATTAAAAACCTCGGCAAGTTGCATAATTACCAATGCAAACAATGGCAAAAGCCGAATAGAATTTCCCGTAAAATCCTCTAGAAAACATTTTCATACAACTGTTTGATCCATAAAAAAGAACGTCTCTGCAATAGATTTCCCCGTCGGCAGTGAATTATCGACTTTCAATTACTGAAAAGCGTCTGGCCATCAGAATATCCTCATCAAAATTTCACCACCGCTAATTCCGCCATTATAATCAGTACAATCGACCCGAAACCCCGCGAAAAAAATCCCCCCTCCCCATCCCTGCCAAATTAATTAACGCCCAGATGAATTAATCCCCAGGTATTCTCCCAAGTCGACATACTCTTCAGTATCGGTGGTAAATACTACAACGGTGATCCAATAATCTACGCATACATGGAGGATCGAATATTCGAGACACCCCGTAATATTTCCGTAAAACTTCACCACCGTATCGGTAGATTCATCAAATTACGATTCACCTTTGCCTCCAAGTGGCTATTAATAAGTGAAATTACATTTGACTCGGACATTGCCCACGGCAATTTCACACCAGAGAGCCCCCCAACCACAGAGACCCCAAGAATCAAGAATCAAAGTACCCTCTCAAAGGACATATTTCATCAGCCTGAGATACCAGTGTCCACAGCTAAACAGGACGATCCAACTTACATGGCAGTGATAATTGGTGTTCTAACAGCGGTAATTCTCCTCCTCGCTGTTGCTATATTCTACATTGTCTCGAGACACAGAGCGAGGAAGAATAATTTTGCAACAGCCCTAGATCCTAAGGAGACAATACCCGCTAACCATCAGCATCTGTCCCCCGAGTCAACTTATGGTACAACAATGGAGAAAGATGGTACACTGATGACTTACAGGGTGGAAGAGTATGAGGATCGTTACACTGGCGCTAAATTTGCCACATTACCCCGAGATCTCAATGATCGTCTTCTGGGTGATGTCAGATTAGATGAATACCAGGAACCATTTCACGAAAATAAGTACCGTGAATCGCCGCAAGCTGCTTATTACGGCTACAGTACAGTTGTCATTGACAATAAGGATTTACATGATAATATTGAATGTTCAGGTAATTATACGGGGGTGGGGTAATAATTTGGCATGTGTGGTATTGATACCCTGGAAAATGATACATTTGGATAAAACGAGTCTTTATTTGTCTTTTTTCACTGATTTAAATAATATTTTTGTCGGATAATTAATAAGCTCATGTATTTTTCTCAAAATTTCTTCATTATTTGGAAGGAATAATGCATTTCGAATGGATCGTTTCTCTGGGTTTAGTTTCGCTAATGTCGAGGGTATAAATGTCATATAATTGATTTTTATACTTAAAATGCAAGAATATTGAAAAAACAACAATATGTTTTGATAACACGTAGAAAAATGACACATTTGGATAAAATGACTCTTTATTTGTCATTTTTTCACTCATTTAAACAATATTTTTATTGGAAAATTGATAAACTCATGTATTTATTCTCAAAATGTTTTCATTATATGAAATGAATAATGCATTCATTCAAATTAAATTTTTTCTATAAGAACTACATAATTCCATGACATACACGTCTTTCAAAAAATGGAAATGAACTAAAGTACTACGTCATATCCCGAAAAACAAATCAGTAACAAAGCGGTAAAACAGTTGAAGTCAATTTTACGAATTGACCAGTTTTCAATGAATATCTCGGAATCTAAGGAAGATAGCAACATTTTTGTTAGAATCTTTTTTGTAGCCCGTAATTCGCTCTACAAATAAGTTAATTACAAAAATTTGGTTATCTCCCTTAGATTCGGAGATATTTCTAAAAAACCCAGGCCTGAATCGACTTGAACCGTTTTAACGTTTGCCTACTGAACTAGACCTCTGAAAATAAAATCCAGGAATCTGTTGTGAAATTAAAAAAAAAGAGTACTTGCAGACGAATATGTGGGGTAGACTTGTTATTGTTCCCTTCAGGTAATCAAATAAGTTTCACGGTTGCGTGGTCATTCAACTCATTCAAAATTTCTCTCATTATCTCCATCCGTTGTTCCCCTCCCCACCGTATTCCCGGAATATTTGTTTTTATTTACTTTTCCCTCGGCAGATCCCACTTATGACTACGCTGTACCAATGCCAGTACCAAGCACAAGCAGTGAACACGAGAGTGTATTTTCAAAGTCTTCGTCAAGGGGCAGTGCTAAGGTGAGATGAATTCAGCAATTCATAATTATTCAGTTATTTAAATTTTTAATTATCACATGAATAAGAAAAGATGGAAGAAATGAGTTTTCTAATTTCTCGGTTTGTGTGAACAGGCGTGTTTGCAGAGTTTTTTTCCACCGCCACCACCGCCAATGAGTATTCCACCCACTCGTGGGCCAAACAATGCAACGTATTCAAGTCCTCCTAGTCCTCAGCTTATCACCGAGCGCGAGAGAAGAGGAAGTAAACGTCGGGAGCACACGCACACCAGATACGCATAATAAGGGCATTTTTTGTTTTGTTATACACATGTTCCTGGATTCTTTGACCTTTTTTACTTTTTGAGGGCGAAAGGTGAATGTCATTTGAATACCCTCATTGATACTTATATTCTGTGGTTTGTCCATGGGACTATTCTATTGTGTGTGGAAAAATGGGATGGATAACTATAACACTTTCTCTAGGAAACTCTATTAGTTTTTTTTTATTATTTCTATTGGGAATTGAGTAGCTTTCCCGTTTGTTTTCAAAGAAATATTAATAGGAGATATTCTGTAGGGAACAGTTGATGTTTTTTATTGATATATTTAGTTGATATTTTTTCATGGAATCTATTCAATTGATATTTTTCTATAACAACCAAAAGCTATTGATATTTCCTATGAAAATTTCTGTAAAAAAACGAAAAATCACTTGAACTTTTGATGAAATTCTTTTATTTTTTTTAACCAATTTCATACGGTTTTCATTTAAAAAATCAGTAGAAAATGTTTTATATAAAAAAGTCAATAGATTTTCATTTTTCTGTGGAATTGATTCTGTTGATATTTTTCTATTAAAAAACCCTGGCCCGAATTTTCTCAAGCAAGAATATTATAACAATAAAACGATTAAATGTCAAAATCTAAATCAATTGATATTTTCAATCGATTTCCATAAAAAACGCCTGAAAAAGCTACTGAACTTTCACTAGAAATCGCAGAAAAAAATTACAGAAAAAACCAATAGAAATTGTTAGAATGTGATGTTTTTCTCTCAAATTTTCCCATCCAAAAATTTCCACGTTTCTTTGTACTTGTGATCCCTGGATGCATTCAAAAAAAAAATTATAATGTAGTTGTCAGTTTGAAAGCATAATGGAAATATTTCGTCGCACAACGAAAATTAAATTTTTATCGAAAACACGATTAATGGGACAAAAAACTAACGAATATAGAACGGCGCAGAATCTACTGCCACTGCTATAAGACTGAGAAAAAAATACTATTTGCAAGTGACCATTTGCGTTTTGGCTATATACATATATATTATATACCTTTTGTGCTCCCGGAACCAAATAAGCACGTACTGTATGATGTCTTTATCAATTTTTCTCCAATTAGAAATGAAACAAAAAAGCATATTTATAAACAAAGTGGGAAAAGTTAAACTAGTTTATTGACCAATAGTAGAGAATATTAGTCAAGTGTGAATGATAATGATGAACAAAATATAGTGAAAATTTTTTTGTTATCTATTATTCTATTTCTAGACCGACATCGCCTTCAACGCAACGAGTAAAAAAAGCAGAACGAATGGGATTTTAAAAAAATTATGAAAAAGGAATAAAAATATGAGGGAAACATAATTTTTATGAGACTTGACAATACAGGGATAAACCAACAATAAATATCATGTATTTAAACCCGATTACAAATGTGATATAGAAAAAAAAGGAAAAAAAAATGGATGAAACAAAAACGTAATAATGCTAGTGTTAAAGTTGTCAAGAATAAATGATGGAAAAATGAAACGATGAAAATTCATAACCGACAGACAACAAGAAAAAACGAATTTTCACTAGATGCACGTGAATAAATCATTGTACTCGATTTCATCGAAGCATTGTTGGCACCTTTGCGAGTCACTCAAAGATAATTAAAACTATGCAACGATGATTAAATTTTAGATTTCACTCTGTCGTAGAGAAAATATCATTTTACAATTGAGAGGAAAAACTATTTGGTAATGAAACGAAAACGCTTTTTCAGTTGCATTTGAGGGATTGTTGACAGAATAATCATTAGGATGATACGTGTAATTCCAATAACAATTTTAACAATTTTCACAGCATAATTTTGTATCCCTCAGTTATCAAGTTGAATATCGAGAATTGAGATAAAAATGATCGGTATGTCTGTCAATTTTTATCCATTTAAAAGAGAATAATGCGTACTGGACGATCATAGAAAATTTTATCCGTAAAATTTTTTTAAACATTCTCGATATTGAATTAAAACGAGTTTAAAGTAGACTATTAAATTTACGGGAGCTCTGGTTAAGTGTAAAATTGTACCTGTTTCAGAATTATTTTATCACGAGTACTAGAACACACTGCACAGCGCTGAAGTAAAAAAAAGCAATCATTTGCAATTTAATCTCAAGCGAAAGACGCACAAAATTTCTGTCATTCCTCATTTCTAGTGACTGCTTGTTACTGTAAAAAAGTACTTTCGTTTCGATAGTTGGACATGTAAATTATGCAAAATTCAATAATGTTGCTTTTAGTCGTCAGTTCGTAATCGCTTTTTGCTGAGAGACGAGGGAAAAATATGTTCGATGCGATCTTAATGTCGTTCTATGTAAATTTTACAAAATTAGAGCCTGCTTTTGCTTTCTCACGTTTAAGGGTAGATGAAAAAAAACCGTTGATGATAACGAATGTAAAACTACTGAAAGAGCTGAAAATTTTCTACAACGTGCGTTTAACCATAATATTCAACGATGAACCAGCAATTACAATTGTTACAGTATCATTTAATTCCCCCTAAAAAGAAGAAAAAAAAATCCTCAAACTATAAACGATAAGAAACCTAGGACTATTTAATCGACGAATGAATGCATTTATTTCCCATAACTAATAAACCCCCTCTCCTACCCAATTTTCTTACCGCAGAATGATAAATACCATAAGTTTTAGTTTTATAACGAGAAAGAGAAACAAGTCAATGGCTCAGTACCCACTGTATTAATTATTCTCTTATTTTTTATCGACGGGGCCGTCACTGTCGGATAATCGATTCAAAGAAACCCTCGTTATTTATTTCATGTACATAAAAAACAACAAAAAGAAAAAGAATAAGAAGAAAAAACTACGAATGTAATTTATGTATACCCGAGCGACGAAAACTGAAAACCGCCTGTATATAAATGTACCATAAATTATATATTGACTATCACAAAGAGTTATTTATTTATGGACAATTTAATTCAATACCCTCTCCCGCACAAAGCCGACAGAAATGGATTTCGCAAAAAAATCGCGATGCAAAAAAGCCCCTAGATGGGACAGATAAAGGCAGGGGGAATGGCGATTAAAGGAGTAAAATGCCTAAAAGGTAAACAACGAGTGAAAAAAAAATCAACCAGCCCAGGGCGGGTGGGGCGGGGGTGTGGGGGTGGCGGGTGCCCGAGTACTTCGTGTCGCCACACAGGTCATGGTGGCGTCTGTGGAGTTTTCCCTCAAAGGATTATGCATGTACCCTCCTACCTCCCGGGGGTAATAGGTGAGAGAGGGAGGAGAGCAGCGAAGACAGGGGTTGGTTGACGATGGAATGGCGCTACTGGATCCGATATCTCAGTTTGTCGCGGGGACGCGTGGGGCATGCAACTCTCCCACCAATTTAATCGATTTTATTAATTCTGTTACTGTGATAATAGAAATTCCCGATGATACTGCACATTAGCTGTTGTACGTGAGATTTGACAGATTAAATTCAGACCCTGACCTGTGACAATGGGGACAGCTCGCTCGATCATTCAGTTTTAGGGCTGAGGGTGCAAGGGAATTACTACTGAATTCATCATAAATAAGTGATACAAAGGCTCGAAGGGTTGCGCGAAAAACTCGGTATCGATTTTTAATGCGGGAGACTGTATTTTTAAAGGGATGAGCATCGTGGGACTGTTTAATGGGGCGAATTTATTGATTTTAATTTATATTCAATTTATGAGTGTTGCATGGGGCAAGGGGCGACGGGGATGACGCGCGATTGATGGGGATTTTAATGCTGTTGTATTTGTTTTTGTAGATGTGTAGGGCTTCGACGGACGAGTGGGTTTGGGCCCGTTTTTTGGTGCTATGATGAGGATAACGGGGGTTTTTTTATTTCTACTGGGAATTGTCTCGATCACCAGTGGTGTTGATCTATGTAAGTGATTATTCTTTTCGATTTCTCTTAATTTGTCGTTTTTCGTGGATCAGGGGGGGAGATTCGAGTGGTTTAAATTGTGATTTATTGCAGCGCAATGTATCGCACCACTTGGCATGGAATCTGGCGCTATTGTGGACGAAGATATTACCGCAAGCTCGAGTTTCGAGAGTGGAAATGTCGGTCCGCGTCAGGCAAGGTAAATGTTGGTGAGGGGATGGGGGGGATTAATGGGAATCGAAGGGGATTAAGAGTCCCATCAGTCCGGGGCAACGATGATTAATGGATTTTTAATTACAAACAGACTCAGGACGGAAAATAATGGCGGCGCATGGTGTCCAAAAGGCGAAATAACGAGTGAACCACGCGAGTGGCTTGAAATCGATTTGCATTCGGTTCACATGATCACTGGTACAAATACTCAAGGACGTTTTGGTAATGGGGTGGGGGTTGAATACGCAGAGGGTTACTTGCTGGAGTATTGGAGGCCACGTCTTGGTAAATGGGTCCGTTATCGTGACATCAAAGGGAATGAGGTAAAAAGCCTTATCAAATTTCACGAAAATCCATTCTACCACATCAATCACTCGTATAGGCTCCCTCGGCCCCCCCTCATTTGACTTTCCATTCGCTTATTACTTTAATTTATAGTGGCGACCCTTTTAAGAACCTCGGGTTTGTCAGAGTGATTTTGTCTCCGGTTTTAGGGGTGATAATTTTTTTTGTGCGGCGGGGATTTGTCTAGGAGCGGAAAATGAATTGTTGAGATTTCTTTTTCTTTTGGCTTGACTCAACGCTAATGGATAGGGGAAAAAGATAACAGCACGGATGAAAAAATTTGATAGAAAAACCGAGCGCATTCGCTGGACAATTCTATTGGATTTCTATTGAACTTTTCTATTTGTTTTTGTCAAAAAAAGATTTTGAAAACGTCAAAAGAATTCATTTTTTTGCGCAACTTATTCTATTGAAATATTTTTTATAGATTTTCTTCGGCTCAAATTTTCTCAGCTTTATTGTTTGATTTTCTGGATGAGAAGGAGAGAAAAGTAGAATGAAAAAAACTTGGAAAATTTGAGCCGAGAAAATTGTACAGAAATTCTAGATCTGAAGAAAATAAGTTATATAGAAAAATCGAATTCTATTGACCTTTTCTGTTGAATATTTTCTGTTCAACGTTTCAATAGAATCGACCAAAAACTAGTGGAAAGTTCAATAGAAATTTAATAGAATTTTCTAACGAATTCGCTAGGTTTTTCTATTAAAGTTTTTCGTGCATGGGGATATTTAATTGAACGGAGTTCAGAGTAGACCGTTGAATTTTTTAAAACTCTGGTTGAGTGGAAAATAGTACAAGCTCCAGAATTATTTTACCGCGAAGAATAGAACGTATTGTACAGCGCTGAAGTAAAAAATAAACTAATCATTTGTAATTTAAGCTCAAGCGAAAGAAGCACCAAATTTCTGTCATTCTTCATTTCCAGTGACTGCTTGTTACTGTAAAAAAGTATTTTCGTTTCGATAGTTGGACATGTAAATCATGCACAATTCAATAATGCTGCTTTTAGTCGTCAGTTCGTAATCGCTCTTTGCTGAGAGCCAAGAGAAAAATATGGTCGACGCGATCGTAATGTCGTTCTATGTAAATTTTACAAAATTGGAGCCCGCTTTTGCTTTCTCACGTTTAAGGGTAGATGAAAAAAAAACCGTGGATGATAACGGATGTAAAACCACTGAAAGAGCTGAGAACTTTCTACGACGTGCGTTAAACATAATATTCAATGATGAAACAGCAATTACAATTGTTACAGTATCATTTAATTCACCCCTAAAAAGAAGAAAAACAAATCCTCAAACTATAAACGATAAGAAATCCCGAGCAATATTTAATCGACGAATAAATGGATCGACGCATTTATTTCCCATAAGCAATAAACCCCTTTTTCTACACAATTTTCTCACTGCAGAATGATAAATACCATAAGTTTTAGTTTTATAGCGAGAAAGAGAAACAAGTCAACGACTCAGCCCCCACTGTATTAATTTTTTTATTTAAAAAATTACCCTTCAATTAAAAAAAATTAACTTGCAACTCCTTTTTACCCTAAAAAAACTCCCGTTTGAGATTTCGACGTATAAATTATGCAGAAATTGAAAATCTCGCTTTCAATCGTCAAATATCGAATTGAACACAAACGAAAATATGAAATGACAATATGAATTTCCATTACCATAAAAAAATTTACAAAAAATCATCAGACGAAAAAAAAGTTGAAATGTCAATATGAATTTTAATTTATCACATAAAAAAATGAGGAGAAAAATCATCAGATGAAAAAAAAATGAAGTGACAATATGAATTTCAATTTATCAGATCATGAAGGGCAACACAAACACATACTCGGAGACAAAACACGACTTGGATCCACCGTTGTGGGCGAGCAAGATACGCTTCCTGCCGTACAGTAATCATAGACGTACCGTATGCATGCGGGTGGAGATTTATGGGTGCTATTGGCACGGTAAGGCCTCCCCTTTCTGTCATTAATATCCCATAATTTAAATACTGGTACACAATGATATTTTTCCTCCATGATCCCATTGTGATTAATTGATCGTTCCACTTTGTTTGCTACCTAATGCAGATGGAATTGTTGCTTACTCGATGCCTCAAGGGGACAAGAGGGGAAACGAATGGGAGTTTTTCGACGCCACTTACGATGGTTACTGGGACGGAGAGTTGAGACACGGGTTGGGACAATTAGTTGATGGAAAAATTGGCCCTGATAATTTCAAAATGGGGTATTATGACTCGGCTAGGAGCAGGGGCTGGGTTGCCTGGAGAAATGACACTAGAAGTAATCAACCCATTGAGATCAAATTTGAATTCGATAAAATTCGAGAATTTGCGGCTGTTCATTTGTATTGTAATAATCAGTTCAGCAGGGATGTCCAGGTAATTCAGAGTTTGATAGAAATTTTCGCATAAAACTGAGTTAACATGTGTTTTAACAACAATAATAATTGAAATGTATAAAAAAATTGAATCAGAAAAATTCTGGTAAAAAGTTCCCAAATTTTCAATTGATTCAAACTTCAACTGAGATTTCAGGATTTTTTTTCATAAATCGAATTCAATGTCTTTTTCCTAAAAATTACTAGTCAACAGTTCATGATATTTCAATTTCGTTCCAACAATGTCGTTAAAAATTTCAAGTGTTTTTTTGCTTGAAGTTTCGAGAGTGATTTTCTAACAATATACTTGAGTCTTGAATAATTTTTCCTCAATTTTTTCTCCACGTGAAATATTTAAAGAGGATTGGAATTTGTCGGGTTTTTATGGTATGACTATTTCAGGTATTCTCGCAGGTCGAAGTGTCTTTCAGTATTGGAGGGACATTCTTCATGGGTGAGCCCATAATCTACAACTACATGGAGGATAAAATATTCGAGACATCACGGAATATAACGATAAAGCTACATCATCGAGTTGGAAAATTCGTGAAATTACAGCTCTACTTTTCATCAAAATGGATCATGCTGAGTGAAATAATATTTGACTCAGGTGAGAAAAGATACTATCGCGTACGTAATTACACAGTGACGCTCATGATAACGACTAGAAAATTACGGCGAATAACGCACGCGTTTTTATGCCCTTAGAAAAATTGAATTATTCCCGAGGGAGAGGGGAGTGAATCATAAATGATATATGGAGTAACAAGAAAGCCCGTAAAATCCTCAATTCCAGCAGGGCTCACAATATTTTTAAGGTCCGTGATTCTCTCGAGAACCGGGCGAACACAAATTTCCTAAAGGGTGAATTAACATTTTCAATGTTTCAAGAGGCCGTCGAGAAAAAAAACGGTTTATTTATATCTCCATCGATCGATGATTTCCCTAGAATTCGAATGACCTAGTGAATCTCCGTTTTCTGTTCATTCTCGAGATACTCATCTCTCCATTCCGCTATCACCCAACGATTTTTCTCTCTCAAATGAACTACTGAATTTTCTAATGAAATGAAAATACACGCCCTGACCCTGTGGAGGATCCTGAATTTGGGTCGTCACGTGCCTTACGAGCACTTGACTGACGATCAAATCATTGACGATCTTCAACGACACGAAGAGAAATATTCAGTAAAAATTACGGAACAATTCACGTAATCCGCAATGGAAAATCGTTTTCCGGCCATTTTTATAGGAATGGAAGAGAGGAAATCTCAACCGTTCAGTGAATTCTCAGATTCATCACCAAATACAGTACGAAATTGTCACGTAATTTTTCCCGAAGAAGTAAAATCTTACAGAAACTACCCGACTTATGATGCCTCAAACATAAAAAATTCTTAAACATTCAACAATTTTTATGAAGCTGGTGAGTTATTTCTACGTTCCGTTCCGTAAAATTTCCCAATCGTTGGGGGAAAATTACGGAACGACTTGTTGTCTCCACAGCAGTGAGTCATAAGACGGGTGGTTAATTTCTACGGAACAAATCGTAGAATTTACGTGGCGCTTCGTACAATTTCAGTTCCGACCCACACTCTTTACTAAATTTTACTTCGCTCGCGGATTACGTTTCGAAACGTAATTTTTGCGTTTTTTGTCAGGTAGTTTTTACTGAATTTTTCACTCCGTGAACATCGTCAAGACGCTTTGCGATCTAACACTCTGACCGATGATAATCACGAAATTGAAATATTCTCTGAGTACTTACTAAAACCGAGGATATGGAGTAAAGACATTCACGCTTTTATTTACGATTTTTACGGCTTTATGCTCGATTGAGATTTTATGTTGCCGTCGGGACGAAAATGCAAGCTCGACATTTCGTGTAATAACACTTTTGGTATAGGAAAAAAACCTCGGTTGTGCACCTACTGGTTAAGGTATATCAGTAGAAAACAGGGTTTTCTTACCGTTGTACCCATGTTTTTCATAGATATTATCTTCAATATTCCCCAGCTATTGACAAAAATTTAATAATCCATTCTTGTAAAATTTTATAGTACATAGTTTCTGCGATATTCAACTCTAAAAAGTGGAAATTTCATGAAATTATTTCTTATTAGATTCAAACAGTTATTGTTGCCTTCATCAATAACATATGAGGATAGAAAAACTCAATAACTTATGAGAATGCAATAAATCAAGTCATTTAAATTTTTTTTACGGTTGAGGGAACTAAATATTAACTTCCCTGGCAGGGAAGTTATTGTAATTTGATATTTAATTTTGATATTAGATATTATATTGATATATGATATTTTTTACGATTGAGGGAACTAATATTTGATAAAATGGATGCATTTTTACGCAATAATTCAGAATGCATTGTGAATGAAATCTATAGACCGAATACACACCCGAACAAATATCATAAATAAATAATCATATGATTTTTATATCATTGATGTCTGTATTGCATAAGTCTTTAGTGATTAACGAATTGAACCCACGAATTATGTACGTCTTCTCCGGAGTAATTGGCGTCGATGCCTATACCATTTTCATATTACTTGAATTCATGTGAAGAAGACGATTTTTAGACACCTAGTATAATAGTATATTAGACCACAAGGGCATGAATTTCATTTTCCACGAATGTGAAGTTTGCAGGCCGAGCGGAAGGCGAGGTCTGTTACATTCGTTGAAGCGCAGCGTGCTTTAAATTTGACTTATCGTACGGTGTGACATAAAATACCTATCATAAACGTCTAAATTTCGACCATATACGTCTTTTCTACCATCGTCACGTCTATTCTACGTATTATCAACGGTCAGATGTTTACTGGGAATAGAATAACAAAAGGAAAATGAATAAATAATCGTGAAAGAAGTATAACATAACTGGGACGATCAAAGAAATTGATTTGACATTTTTAATAGCTTCATTCTTCAAATAAAAAAATAATCATCTAGTGATGCGCCACTCGGCCGAATCACCAAATCTAGGCTGTAATTTAATTTAAGGCCCGGGTGGATTATCTTTCAAACATGATGTTGGTTGTTTTTTTTATGTTAATAATCCGAAATGATCTCCAATTGCTATTCAGTTTTACATAGCCCTGGAGTCTCCAAAAATTGTGATCGTACAATCAAAAAACGTTGAAAAAACTGAACATTTTCAAAGAGCATTTTTGAATAATATTGGGAGATAAATCCAATAGGGAGGAAATTGCAAATTAATAATTTGATGTATCTAATGGGTGTTAGGTCGTCATTTACCACGATAAATGATCTATTCACTATTTCCTCTCTATCGGACTTATTTCTTAATCTTTATTAAAAACGCTCTTCGAAAATGTTCAGATTTTTTTCTACCTTTTCATCGTACAATCATAATTTTTAGGGACTCCTGCGTGATGTAAAATCCAATGAAAATTGCGCTATATTTTACATTACGAAGATGGAAAAACAGTCGAGATAACGTTCGAGAGCTAATCCACCCGGGCCTTAAACAAGAAGAAACAAGTTCACCCTTTGTTCTGAATGAATTGTTTTTTTCAAGACATTGCCCATGGAAATTTCACCGCGGAGGAGTTCCTGACGACTGAGGGATCTCTCTCGAGCGACGTAATGCCCAACGGTAAGCCCGGAGGGGCTCAGAATGAAGCTCCGGTGTTTACCGCAAAGCAGGATGATCCCACATACATGGCTGTTGTAATTGGTGTACTAACAGCGGTAATTCTCTTACTGGCAGTTGCAATATTTTTCATAGTAACTCGTCATCGTCAGCGCAAATGTTTTGCCAGTCCAATGGCTGTTAAAGTGCCATCCCACCTTGGCTCAACGTGCGCTACAGTGGAAAAGGGCGCTGCACTTATACCATATACACTTGAAGACGATGAGAGGTGAGGGATGTTTACACAGCTTGGACCACTTCATGGCAACGTTTATTATTTTTTTCCCCCCCTCTCTGTTTGGTTTAGTTAAATGTGGGATTTTTCGTTGTTTTCGGGTAGGTATCCAACTGGG
The DNA here is from genome assembly GCF_001412515.2 of Diachasma alloeum. Lineage (NCBI taxonomy): Eukaryota > Metazoa > Arthropoda > Insecta > Hymenoptera > Braconidae > Diachasma > Diachasma alloeum. The sequence goes on from NW_021680349.1 coordinate 1,545,715, forward strand.
AATGTTCCGACACTGGCTCATGAGCTTGACAATCGACATGTGGATATTGTTAAATTAGATGATTATCAGGAGCCGTATCAGGCACTTAAGTATGCGCCGTATTATAGTTACAGTACTATTATTATGGAGATGAAGGATATGATGCTTAATAATATGGCGTCGAATGCTGTTAATTATACTGCAGGTGAGTTTTTTTCATTTTGACAGCCTCTTTAATTGAATGGGTTTCAAAAAATGGAAAAAATCTATTTAATTCGGGAAAAAAAACGACATTTAATGAGATGTGAAGGGAAACAATCATGAAATTTCAGATTTCAATGAAAAATGAAAACTATTCAACTGATTTGAATTTTCAGTGAAATAAGTAAAAATATTCGGGGTCGAATCACGATGAATTTTCAATTTAATGAAAATTCAAGAATATAATTTAGAATAATTGTATTTTAATGCCGAAATTCCTGGAAATTCCAGTGGAGCTAAAATGTGATGAAAATTTCCAGAAAATGTGCCCGAAATTTCAGCCAAAAATGTTTACCATTGCATATAGATTTGAATATAATGAAGAGAAATTTAATAACAAACTTGAATGTTCAATCAAACATGAATATTTAGTTCAAAAACGAGCTAAATCTTCAACTAATTCAAAATTCAGGGCTGCATTCACCAGGATTGACAATTTGTCTTCATTTTCGGTGAATAATGTTGCTAAAATTGCCAGTCTCCTTCGATTTTTTCCATCAAATCGCTGAAATATGTATTTTCCAATGAAGAGATTCCCCGGAATTTCAGTGAAAAATCAACCAAAAATTGTCTTGATCTCCTTCACGTACAATTCGACATTTGTCACAAAAGCCCAAAATTTGCGCACCCCAATTCGATTACCGAGACTCCCAAAGCAAAAAAACCCAATAACTCTGAAAACCCGTTTTCAGTGCCAGAGATGAACAGTACAAAAATTCCACTTTTAAACTGCGAGTCAGGTGTCTACACCACCCACGAAATAGTCTCGAGTTCAATTTCCAGTAGTGGCAGCGACCAGGAGAGTATATTTTCAAAAGGCTCCTCCCGGAATAGTCGGCTAGACGATAAAAAGGTAATTTTTATTCATTGACTTTTTCCACTTGTTTTTACCCTATTTTGTTTATTGGCTCGGTGTTTCAGTCACCGACCCAACAGGAGGTTCTCACGGCTCTTAAGAGACGACTGGAGCAGTCAACGGTGCCCCTGTTCTCTCGGCATCGACTCCGTATGCTGTCCAAACTGGCTGAGGGTGCATTTGGAACGGTGCAGTTTGAAATTGGATATTCTATTATTAAAATCAATATTTTTTTTCTCCACTGAGTGCACGTACTATGTTAATTGAATTGCAAAATTTCAGATATACGTGGCTGAGGCTGAGGGAATTCCAGATTATGGTACGAGCATTACTACCCTGGGAAAGAGGCTCGTAGCAGTTAAATTTTTACTCCCTGAAGCGAGTGAAAAAGAAAAGTGAGTCAAGTGTATTTTCATTCACTTCTGAATTATCAATTATTCATTCGTTTATCCTCTGTAGATTGGACTTTCAGCGAGATGTTCGAATACTCGCTGCACTCGAGGATGTTAATATAGCGAGGGTACTTGGTGTTTGTTGTCGTGAGGAGCCTTATTGCGTTGTAATGGAGTATCTTGAGCATGGAGATCTCTCTCAATTTTTGAAAACCCATATCACTGTTGAGGATGCTCATCCAATGCCCATTGGCGTTAAGACATTGAGTTTTAATTGTCTCATCTACATGGCTGCACAAATTGCATCGGGTATGAGATACCTTGAGAATCTAAATTTTGTACATCGAGATTTGGCTACGAGGTGGGTGCATCCGTAATTTATGAATGGGACTGGCGTAGTCCCGAGTGGACGCACGAAAAAATTTCAGGAAAAATATTGTTAATTCGATAGGAAATTCTGTTTCATTTCTATTAAATTGATTTAAAAGTTATATTGAAAATTCTATTGGGGTTTGGACAATTCTGTTGACGGAATTCCGGAGGTTTACTGTGCGTTTTAATCCTTCGTTGCTCGCGTCCATGGCACCGCGCCGTGAAATTATATTTTTGAGTATAACTTCCAAAAAAATTCATTAAAAAATATGACAAAAATTGTATGCCTCACTGATTTTATCTAAAAGTATATTCTGGCATTTCTAATTATGGCTAAAGCCATTGATTAGAGAAAATTCATTCCTATTTTAACTGGAAATAAAAAATACGGGGCCGTGCGGCGACTGATCGTGTCAGGGAAATATTTCACACGGCGTTGCCACACTTGTGGCTTCCGGGACTGCCGGAAGATCAGCAGGTCCATGCTCCGAATGAATTGTAGCAACGACGCGCTCAAATTTACATTACGGCGCGGCGCTGCAATGCGAGTAACCACGTCGGGCAGTTTCACACGAGTAACGAAAGGTTAATAGGAAATGTTCAATAAAAAGCATTTTTTAGACAAGATCCGTAGAATTTCGTCTTTTTACTCTATTTTTCTTCTTTTTTCATTCAACAAATCAAACAAAAAACTTGAAGAAAATTAGAGCTGATAAAATTTCCATAGAAATTATCTCGATCGAATGAATTATATAGAAAAATCGACTTCAGCAAATTTTTTCTATAGAATTTTTTTCAGTCAAGATTTCTCTTGAAAAAGAAACGCGTAGATAAGCTGTCAAATTTTTCAACAGAATCAGCCAAAAATTAATAGAAAATTCAATAACGGAAAACTCGAGTTCGAGTCCGTGTGTCTCAGAATTTTTTAATTTGTTAATTAGTTCTTTTTAAAGATTGAAAAAAAATAACAGTTAATCAAACCTAATGGTTAATTATTTAATTACCTCACATAAAGTTAATGAAAGTAAAGGAATAGCAAAGTTCAATAGAAATCCATTAGAATTTTCCATCGAATTAGCCAGGTTTTTTCCTGAATTTTTTTCGGACGTGTGGAGCTGATGTTCTCATTTGTTTGTAGAAATTGTCTGGTGGGCAAGGCTTATCACATAAAAATATCAGATTTTGGAACGGACAATGAACTCTACGCTAGTGATTATTACAAAGTCAGTGATGGTGCTCTTCTTCCTATTCGATGGATGGCTTGGGAGTGTGTCTTCCTAGTAAGATAATTCATTACAAAGATAATTTCAATCGATTACCCATGAATGACTTTATCACCTTTCCCATCCTCCGCAGCGAAAATACACGACAAAAAGCGACGTCTGGGCATTCGCAGTGACCCTCTGGGAAATCCTCAATTTGGGTCGTCACGTGCCTTACGAGCATTTGACTGACGAAGAAGTCATCGACAATCTTCAACAACATCATCAAGACAACACGCGATGCAGCACTCTGACCAAGAATGATCACGAAATTAAATTATTATTCGAGTATTTACCAAAACCAACAACATCGAGTAAAGATATTTACGATCTGATGCTCGAGTGTTGGCGTCGCGACGAAAATTCGAGACCGACATTCCGTGAAATAACACTATTCCTCCAGAGAAAAAATCTCGGTTATGCACCTACTTGTTGAACTAATGAACGAATGACGAAATAACGAAATATAAACGTTCGATAAAATCGCGAATTGAACAATCAGTTGGACGGTTTCAAATGAGGGAACTAAATATCTGAGATAATTGATGCATTTTAACGTAATAATGTAGAATGCATTGCGAATGAAATCTGTTGAATGAATATTATTGCACCGATGTTTAGTGATTAACGAAATAGAATACCAAAAGATAAATGAACAAATCTAAAAAAAACGTGAATGAAGTTAAGTTTGACATAATTAGAATGATCAAGGAAATTGATTTTACATATCTAGTAGCTGTGTTACTAAGAGGAGAAAATAATTACCTATAAATGCCAAAATCCTACGAATCACCACTAACTCGTGATACGTGTACTATATCATTTTAAATGTTTGCAATAACTAGGCTGTAATTTAATTTTAACAAGGATGAACAAATTTATCCTTTGTTCTGAATGTCAAAGACTCGAATATATCATTCACACATAACGAATAATTTTTGATTGTACAATAGACCGCTGTGTAATGGTTGCGTTATATCAAATACATATGTATCATTGTTATGAAATATTTGTATATACTCTATGCGTAATAGCCGGGATCAATGCAGATGACGAGAAAAAAAAATATGAAAATTTAGAGTTACGCCGATTATAAATGAATATGAGTGTAGAATGGAAATTATATGGGAGTGTGGAAAGCCATTATTATTGGAAACAACGAATAGAAGTGTATTGATGAGAAATTCTTCTTCAACGAGTGATATATAAGCACATATACATTTACTTTGATCTGTCGTGCAATGTATTTGTCGCATATTATCCGATTGTTTTTAATAAAAGTTTTGTTTTAACTGCTATTGGGGTTCTCGGGTGATTGAGGGAAAATTTTGCTGCTCCGCAACCCTAGATTGGTCACTATATGAGGGAATCCCCGCCGCGAGTCGTTTTTTAAAAATTACAATTTACTGGCTAACCGAAAAATTCAAAAGAATTTGACTTTGTCAAGAGAAGTGTCTAAAAAATTATAGTAGTTTTTTAGAAAACATTTCCCAAAATTCCTGAAGAAAACAAATTATTTCGAACAGATGAATCATTTTTTCCCATGTAAAATGAAATTGTCCATCACGCGACGTTGCCGGAACCTCGCTAAACGCGCCCGGGGAGTGTAGAATGAATTCGGCAACGCTAGAGCCTAAATAATAAGCCGGGGAATCCCCGCGGAGGTGACTAGAGTCGCAGGGTCGCATTTGATGACGAGACTGGGGTTTAAATTATTTGTTTACGATTTGATGGAACAGGAAAATTGGAACTGCAAGACTTTTTTTTGCAGACATTCATATTTTATTTTCATCTGCAGATATGACAGGTAGAATAGAACATTTAATTGCCTCGATTCTAAACGGAGAGCAAATTTTTAGAAAAATTCCAGTGCACAGGAGAATTTTGGATAAATACGGAAAGAGTTTACGTCAGAACGGTAAAATTCGCTCGGCAAAATTTCCAGTGTCAGCATTGGGATTTTTCTAAAGAATGTTTTTCTATATACTTTTAGTTTTCCGTCTACACAAGCGGTAGAAAAACTTGCATTGAGGCACTCCAAAAAATTAAATACCACAGAGAGAAAAAAGTTTTCATTTTCAAGGGCATGCACGGTTAGAAAATTATTCTTGAAATTTCAAATGGAAAAGCTTGAAATTTTTAAAGGCAAAGTTATATGAAATTCCTGTATATTTCTTAACGAATCAGTTAATTTCTTTAATATTTAAGTAATTCTCGATTAGCAGGTTCATACGGCACTGAAAAATATTGAAAATTTGGAGAATTCAGGTAACAACGTTTCTGAATTCTCAATCTATTGAAAATTGAATTATATGTAATGTTCAATTTTAAAAATCAATGATTGTTTAACATGAAAAACCCAATTTTCTTGAGTTTTCAAGACTGAGGAGAAATTTTATGAATGTTTTCATTTGAAATTGAATTCAAACTCACAACATCGAGACTTCAGACGCCACTGTGACTGAAATTTCAATAAATTTCCCCAGTTATTAGGCTTTTGGGATTGTAAAATTCAACGAGTGCGAAATGCTGAAATGCAGTGACTCTGTCATCAATTTTTAGTGACATAATCACTAATAATTGTCGATAGATTTCTGAAAAACAGGAACATGTCCCTAAATATCAGTGACAATCAAATCTTCTCCTGAAAATCAAACCTTTTCTTTCCTCTGATCTCATCATATTACACAACAGTACCGTTAATAGCAGATATTTCATAAATTCACTCCTCCCACAAAATCTCACGAGCTAATTACCCTCGGGACATCGAGGAATGTCCGAAGAAATTGGAACGCACTCACCGGCATAGCATGCCTGTAAATAACCTGATGTAGACAACTGAAGTCGTACAATAGTACCTGAATGAAGGAAACTCACCGAAATTGGGCCATTGGACGGAAAACCGCATAACGTCCCGTCTTCAGCCGGTACAATATGCTTAGGAGAGGATGTTTTACAAAGTTTGCTTTTATTACGAGATAATGAAGGTTTCGCACACATATGGTCCAATTTCTTGCTGCGATGGCATGTGATACCTCTGTCACATGATATGTGCTGAAATAATTATGAGCATCAGTGACGGAATTTTTGGAAACTTTGAAATAGAATGGAAATCACGTGAACACGGACGAAAAAATTTCATAGATGATTTTTCTCACTCGGATTTCAGCCAATCAGAGCGCAGTATTTGAGGCTGTCAAACATTTTTATTTCGAAAATTTCGGAAAAATTTCCGACGGAAATTCACTAGTAGCTTTTCAAATGTTTCTCATCTTTCAACGCATTTCACGTTTAAACCTAAGGAATTCAATAGAAAATTATATTCTATTTCTATTGAGCTCTTTTATTAGTTCTTTTAAATTATTTTTTAGCGGACGCTATTAAAAATTCCGCAGCTTATCTGCGCGTTTCTTCAATATAAATGCTCAATTGAAAACATTCCTTTGAAAAAATCAATGAAATTAGATTGTTCAATACAACTTATTCTATTAAGTTATTTTCTATAGAAATCGTTCGGCTGAAATTTTTCACGTTTCTTTGTTTGACTTTTTTAATGGAGAGAGGAGAAAGATAGAGTGGAAATAACTTGAAAAATTCATGTACAAGAATTCCTATAGAAAATGTTTCAATAGAGAAAGTTTTATAAACAGATGAAATTCCTCTGATATTTTCTATCAAATAGTTTCTATTAGATATATTCTACAAAAGACACAAAGTAAAGTTGCAGAATTCTTCAATAGAAGTCAAATATAAATTCAGTAGATTTTTTTTTTTGAATTCGCTAGGTTTTTCTATGAATTTTTTCCCTGCGTTTTTACTTGCAATTTGTTGATCTTCACGTGTACTACTTTATTCGCTTTACGGGCTTTAAAAAGGCTCAAATTCAATTCAATAGTTTCTAAAGAAAAAATAACTAAACAAAAATAAAATAAATAAACAGCAAGAGAAATACACTTAAAGTTGAATTTCAAGTAAAAATTCCCGACAGGGCATTTCGCATCAGAATTACATTTTGTCACATAATTTTCACTGCATGTTTTTCGTTCTAGGACACTACTTACTCCAGAGAACATTATCCACTGAGTCTTTTTACATATTTCTGCAGGATGACGCACACAAGAAATTTTGGGAGTGCTCGCTATTTGCACAGGCTTCGGATTATTTCCGCAATCCGGGTTCGTTCGAGGGCAGTTGTCAAGGCATTCGCTTCTCCTCTTCCTGAAATAGGCAAATGATAACGTCGAGTGCTCATAATTAGTGAGGATGCAGTATTCGATATGTTAGGCGAATTCACTTGAAAAAATTCTGCAATAAATCGTGAGAGCAGCTAGACCACTCGCGCTTTCCACTACTCTCGCCCAGAAGATCGGACATAATCTCTTTGCTTTTGCAGTCTGTTAGCAAATCATCGGAATGGGCTGAAAGCCTACACATAGGAGTTAACATCGTGTGTCAATTTGCGAAAATTAATAGTTTATATTTACAGATGCGTGAGCTGGTGAGCACCGGCGAGGTACAAATCCAAGTAATTTCTAATTACAGCAACCCGACATTTTCTACTGTTGCAATGAGAATTTACACATGATATACCTGGAATTTCAAGAAAATGATGATCAATTTTTTCGAAGAATATCATTATATTCATAAGTAAATTTTATCTACCCAAAACGCTAGGATCGTCATCAAACTGTTCCCTGGAATTTGATAAAAATGGTGATGTATTATCCCTAGAGATGCAAAATGAAAAACCTAGCGAAATCACTAGAGAATTCGATTGGATTTTTTTCTGTCCATTAGTTTTTGGCCGATTTTATTTAAAAGATTCGGCAACTGATTTATGTGTTGTTTTTCAATATTAATCTCCAACTGAAAATTTTCTATATAAAGTATTCTAAAAAACAATTTTTTTTTTCTAGAAAAAATCTTAAAAATTTCATTATTCGATAGGGGAGGGTCGGGCAAAATGGGACATGTTGAGATCTTTTCGAATAGTGAATATCTTCATTTATAAGTAAGATATTGACAACTAGAGAAAATCACGAAACGTCCCATTTTGCCCGACTCTCCCCTACGACCTGTTCAATTGAGATGTTTTTTATATAAATTCCTCGATTCAAATTTGTCAAGTTTTTTTTGTTTTTCACAGTAATGTTGCTCACGATATAAAACTGATCATGAAGTCGTGTTTATCATCGGAGAATATATGGGCGTAGCGGTGAAAATGTTCTCCTAATTCAATGATCGCTCTTTTATCATTTATGTGCTCATGATGGTCCGACTGTTTGGCTTTTGCGATCCACGGCGCACTGAAACTATCCTGAAATCATTGACTTGATGAACTATTTATCAACTTTCCCCCACAATAGTAATCAATAGAGAATTGAAATTCACCGCAGGTACTATGAGCCCCGCAATATTGAGCTTTATTCGGGGCTGTTTGAAATGACTGTACAGCATGTCTACGGCATTCCAATATGATAGCATACGCATTAAAGCTAGCTGCAGGTTTTCCCTGTAAAATGTTTAACAACATTGATGTAGAGTAAAAATGTAGTCTCGTCGTGATCTAGATATTTTTTCTTATTTGTTCTTTTTCCTCCCTCTCAACTATTTTCATGTACGATCGTCTCTTTCTATTCCGCTATTCTTATATCTCGTGTCTTTTTAATTTGCTCTCATTTATTTCATCTCCAATTCTTTTAATGAAGTCATTATTCATTGGTACTGGTAATCGTGTTTTGATTTTAAAAAATCGAAAAAAAGTTCTCTTTGCCTTCACTAGGAGAGAAATAGTATATTTCGATACGAGTGCGTAAAAGTTTTTTAATCAAGCTGTGCAAAAAAGTAACTATTTAGACACGCTTCGCGTGCCTAAAACGTCCCTTTTCCACACATTGTGATGAAAAATATCGTTCAATACTCTTGGGAAAAGTGTTTTTTGGCTCGTGGGATTATATCACTCACCTTCGGCTCGTGGGATTATATCACTCGCCTTCGGCTCGTGCTATAAACCTCCCACAAGCCAAAAAACACATTTCGGCGCTCGTTACGAAATATAATATTTTCGACCCGCGGGACATGTGTAGTGCCACCCTCCCAAGGGTGAACGAACACTTCCTACGAGTATCAAACCCTATTTTTCATCGCGACTTGTGGAATGTGGGATTTTGCGCACTTGTGCGTAAAATTTCACTTTACGCACTAGTATCGAAATAGTATATTTCTCACCTAGGGAGGTAAAATAAAGGAGTCATGCCCACGTGCTTACCATTCTCCTTTACTTTACTTCCCGTGGTGAGAATATTATTTTTCTTCACGGCGTAGGGGCAACGTCGTACATTTCTCTCCCGCTTCGCGGGAGGGAACTCTGACTTTACGCCTACGCCGAGACGGAAAATCGCGTTCTAACCACGGGAGGTAAAATAAAGGACCCTCAGCCGCGTGCTTACCAACCTCGCCTTCGGCTCGGCTGGTTATTTCACTGGCGGCTGAGGATCCTTTATTTTCCCTCCCTAGGTTAGAAATATACTATTTTCAGACCTCTGCACGGAAAGTTCATACTTCCCTCCCTGATGAGCGGGAGGAAAGTGAGCACTTTCCGCCCTAGGGTGGAAAGTTACTTGGGCGGAAAATCTTGACTTTTCGCCCTCGGGTGGAAAGTACTCACTGTCCTCCCGCTCATCAAAGAGCAAAATATGAACTTTCCATTGCAGATGGGTTAAAAAATAGCATGTGCACCTCGGGCGGGAAAACATGACTTTCCGCCCTTGATGCACAATATACTATTTCAAAGACATTCATGAGACCCTTAATTCTACAATATTTACCGTGCATCGCCTGCCTCCAGTTGAATTAACAACTGAGGGTAAACAGTTGTTGGTACTGGATCACTGCGCAAATGGTCTTTTTCGATGTCGTGTATGGATTTTTGTGATCTCAGTTCTTCTAAGAATGTGTCAATCATTACAACACTCATAGAAAAAACATTCCCAGGATCAAGTCCATTCTTTTCAATCTCAAAGTTAATGAGATGTTCGAATAACTCATTCGAGTTTGTCAGACTGCAAAGATCTTGTTAACTAAATAGATTTTGAAACACAACTCAACGAATGAGTTATACAGAAAACTATCCATTATTATCATAAAAATGGCCTGATTTGCCGCAATCTTCTGAGGAGTTTTTGTGGCAAGATTTTTTTTGCTCCTAAATTTATGTAAAAGTTATCTCTTAGTTGGGTTTTCCCTTAAGGGGTCTTTTCAATCTGAGTGAAATAATAAATTGCATCCATCTATCTACCTACTTAGTAAATTTAAAATATAAAGACTATCATCAGGCAAGTCACGAGTGGCGTTCAGCCCGTGCACGTCTGCAATGAATATTTCCTAAATTTAAGATGATGCGATGTAAGTGCACAAGATCATCAATGAAGAAATCAGAAGATGCAAATACTTACGGCTCTTTTCTGATCATGAAATAGCGTGACGGCGACTTTCCTGTCGAAGTTCTGACAGAATTTGAATGGCCCCAGGTTCCTAAGGACCTGAGGCATGACAAATTTCTCTACCTGATTACTAATACTTTTTCAAAATTGGATAATGTAGTTTTTTAGAGGAAAACCAATCGATGCGTTATTTTTGCACCGTGACATTAATTTTTATCAATAATACTAGACCGACGATTGGCCACAACGTCAACCAGAATATTTCTATTCGTATTAACTTTCGTTTAGAATTAATTTCGGATTCTAATCTTCGAAATTAAAGCTATGCTTACGCTACTTTAATCCATTGCGGCACGGAGTTTACGAGAAGTATCGATGTGAGGGAAGTGGGGGCTCCGTCTGGGTATTGGTGCGCCGTAAGAGAGGCATGACGGCGCACGCACACTAGTTCAAGGGAAGGAGGAGTGGGGTACCGTGACGTGGTCCAATGGGTTAAGAAGAAACGGCGTTTATATGAATCTTTAGAATTGTGTTTTCTCCTGCAATTATTATTTTTTATTCATTAAACTACTTCATTGACTCAACAATGCGATAATCGAGTCGATAAAGTAATTTCGTAGATAGAAATTAATAATTGTAGGAGAAAACACAATTCTAAGATTTGATCTAGACAAAGGGGTTCCATCTCCCCTTAAGGTATATCCCAAAGTTAGTTCCTATGAATTTTCGGAAAAAAATTTAACTGACTCAATTTATTGCATTCTCATAAGTTATTAAGTTTTTCTATTCCATATGGTGTTGATGCAGACAACGATAACTGTTTGAATAAAATAAGAAATTATTTGTTAATTAATTTTTTGAAACAAATAAGAAATAATTTTCCGAAATTTCCATTTTTTTATGTTAAATATCGCAGAAACTACTATAAAATTTTACAAACAATTCACCGTATGCAGAATTTATCAATCTACCAAGGATTCATTCTTAAAGAACATCGTAAGAACCGGTTTCTCATACGATGGGAAAATCGAGTCCGTATTTCATTATTAATGAATAAGGAAAAGTTCATTTCCTAAACTGAGTAGTACAGCTGTGAGATTTTTTTTCAATAGCTGGGGAACATTATAAACATTATCTATGAAAAACCTGGGGCCAATCGTAAAAAATTCTTACCGAATCCATACGTGTGTAGATGATTTCATCAAATCTGTTCGCACGTTTAGCAAGCCATACAGGAGTATCGTCATTTATCAGTATTCCATCGGTTTGTCTGCATTTCAACTCCAGACTCGATTCGTCCTCGAGTTCTACCTTCACTCGCCATACATTTTCAGCTTCAATTTTGACTGTACCTCTGACAATTTTCAGTTTGGTGATCTCGGGAGCTGATGTTGTTTAAACAGATAACAGTGGATCAACAAGAATAAATAGGGGGTTGCGGTGGTGATTAAGAAAATTAATGTACCGCTGCTACCCTTCGCCCCTCCGTGATACTCGACGGCTTCTTCTTCCGGATACCCAATGCAATTATTGTACTCGCAGAAGCACCAAATCAAAATCAAAATGATTCTCTTCATCTTCGGTTCGACGATTTGAAGCAGTCGGCGGAAAATGGAGTTTTACCGGACATACCTGAGTTTATATACTCTATAAAAATGAAAAATGTGTTTTACAACGCAATGTTCTGGAAGCTTCGATCTGATACGCGAGTTATTTTCCGAAGTCGCGGAGCAGCAACTTTTGTCCTTGCCACGACAATAATGATAATCGAAAAAATGGTATGAGTAGAGGGTGATGTGTGGAGAGAAATAGTCGCAAAAATTACTTTTGAATTCTGGTAATTATGTTGCGTATTAGTCTCTCGGGCATTTTCATCGAAAATTATTCAGAAAAAACAAATTTTAGAATGAGAAAAAAAAAATTAATCGGTTAATGACCAATCACTCACGACTGAAGATCCATTTTTCCCCATTCTGATCGGCAATTCCCTTTACCGATTTTGAAAAGAGTGGAAGGTCCAAGTTTTATCAATTGAAGTAGTAAGAAGAAACTAGTTGAGTCGTTGAGTTTAACAAGGGAAAATAAATTCTAAAATAAAAAAAATTATTCATCACTGATCGTTGTTCTTGGGAATTCTGACTTTAATGAATGTAAGAAATTGATCCATCTAATTCTTTCTTCAATTACCATTATTCTTTATCACAACATTTTGACACTAACAATAATTTTCATATTAGGCATAAAATTTTTATTTATTTCCGTTTCTTGAAATTCTTTCTAGATTCCAATCTTCAAAATTCAAGTTATATTTATACTACTTTAAACCTCAATGTTTACCTTTCATATGAAAAACCGTGATTTCGATGAAAGATGAATGTTTATATATTACTATCAACTAGAATTTAATAAATAGGTATAAAAATATTTTGGGAAAAAAGGAAAATAGAATATTTTGATATTTTTTGAAAAATATATTATATATTAAAATATATTGAAAAAATATATTTAATATTTAATAGTTTATCCAATGCTTGACGAACAAGATTAACTCCAAAAGATATTTCATTTTTTATGAAGCCTCTACACTAATACGTATAGCAGCGGACATCCGTCATCGCGCCATTTGAAATGTTCCGTCCACGTGCCTCCGTTTTCGCTGTGCCCCGGAAAAGTCCGATTTCCCTCGATCATCATGCGTCAGATGTGAACATATGAAAATAGCCTCAGTGCATTCTGGTCCATCAAGACAATGTGAATGTCGACGCGTCATTGTTTTTATTTACGTTCCCCAATATTTCCACAAGTGTCAAATAAAAAATTGAAAAATGTCCGAGAAGAAGCCGAAGTTATTAGTATTTGATTTAGGTTAGAGAATAGATGAAATCACTCAGCACAATTCTACTATTGTAATTTTTTTCTAAAAATTGGAGGCATTCATTTATAATTTCTAATTTTTATATTTGCAGATTACACTTTGTGGCCATTCTGGGTGGACACTCATGTCACTCCTCCATTCAAAAAAGGGTAAAGATAACATAATACTTAATTGTTTATGTGTTGAATTTTTCTGCAAGGTCATCATGCACGAAAAAACTTCATAAAAAAATCTAGCGAATTCGTTGGAAAATTGTATTGAATTTCTGTTGAAAATTTTCAATTTTACTGTGCATTTTCTTTATATCTTATTTGCAATAGAAACTATTTTATAGAAAAATCACTAGAATTTCATTTTTCTATACAATTTTTTTCATTGAGAAATTTTCGATATGAATTCTTCGACATAAATTTTCGGCGTAAGTTTTTTCCACTCTATTTTTCGTTCACTTTCATTGAATAAAATCAAAAGGAAAAAAATTCTACAATAAATATCTGAATAGAATAAGTTGTGTAGAGCAACCGAATTCTAAAGTTCAATAGAAATCCAACAGAATTTTCCAGCGAATTCTCTGGATTTTTCCATGAAATTTTTTTGCACGTGATTTCAATGAATTTTGATGCAGGAAGAATAATGCAATAGTCGATGCCCACGGACAAAATATCCGCTACTACGAGCAGGTGCCTGATGTACTAAAAAAATTACACGATGAGGGATACGAGCTTGGAGTGGCATCTCGAACTTCGGAGATAAAAGGAGCCTTCCAACTGTTAAATCTATTCGGATGGGAGAAGTACTTCAAGTACAAGGAGATATATCCTGGATGCAAAGTGTCTCACTTCAACAAGTGAGTGAGATAAATTTCTTCTTCAGTTATTTCTATTTTTCGAAAGAAAATTCTTCATTCTTCGATTTTTCAGGATCCGCAAAGCCTCCGGAGTCGACTTCGAGGACATGATATTCTTCGACGACGAGCACAGAAACATTCGCGATCTGACAGAAGCTGGGGTGCTTTCAATTCTAGTTAAAAATGGAGTGACTCACGAGGTGGTAAAAGAGGGTCTAGACAAATTCGCAAAGAAATAGATAAATTAATTATTTATTTAAACTATTATAATAATTTTTCTGAGGGGTGGCAACAATCAGTCTTCTCCATACATGAAAACATTTATTGAAAAAATCTAGCATTTCCCTTGAGAAATTCTATCGAAGTTCTTTTTAAATTCCTGCAACTTTCTCGATTTTCCTGTAAAATTTTTTCATATATGTTTGTTAACGTGAATATAATACTCTAGTGGACTCTGAACAACGACATGACTCTTATCATCATTAGTCGCCTGCAGGAATAATCCACAGGCAGCGCCTGCATTTTCGCCCTTCAATTTGATCAATTCCCGTTGAATATCGTCGTCAATCAGACAAGAATTAAAAACATCCTTCAACTGCTCATTATCTAGAATCTTGAAAGGGCAACCGCCTTCGTACCTCGGTCCAGGGTCAGCATTCTGAAAAAGATAAATTACAAATCATTCCTGACCAACTGATTGAAACAGAATGATTAAGTCCACTCGAAGTGCATGTAAACAAAAAATGTGCAGAATTATAATGATTCGAGGAGTGTAAATAAAGCCCGAGAACTCACGAATATCGTCTGGCAATTAGGTGAACCGTAATTAACCCTAGCCCCTTCCAGTCCATACAGATGTCGAATGCTGTAAATAAATTTTTTCTCGCTCTCCTGCCACTTGTGAGTGCAGCCACTCTCACAAGTATGTGGCTTAGAGTACTCATCCCTCCAGTATGCAATGGAGTTATCCAAATTCATGCCGCAGTCCTTCAAAAATAGACTGTAATAAAACCGCGCGTAGTGACTCAGTCGATGCTTTTTCCTGAGAACCAAGTGCAAGTGCCTCATGCAAGGAGGAAATTTTCTCGCCTCGTTATCAATATTCAAAGCTGTGATGTTTGCATTCGACTCGATTTTCGGCGTCAATATTGACTTTGTTAGTCTCTGGCTCATCAGCTGAAGTCGTGAATCCATTCTCACGGTGTTTTGCATATCAGTCTTGTAAATATTGTACTCAAGTTGGATCAGACGGTGGAATAATGACTCCAGGACTATTTTCCACATTGAGCAGTGGACGACGCAATAGCCTCGTTCGAGCTGCAATTTTCTTTCTTTGACTAGATCAGGTACCGCGGTAAATATAACTGCAAAATAATTGGGGGTAATTGCTGAAGTTAATGATAATATGATGAGATGAATGGATTTATTTTATTCTATGGAATCATTCCATGAGAATTCCTATTCAGTCACGTATGAAAAATTATATTCAGAAATCGAGCGAATTCACTAGAACATTCTGTGGGATTTCTGTTGAAATTTCTATTAGTTTTTGACCGATTCTATTAAAACATTCTGCATTTTTCAATGAGAATGTTTAATTGAAAATATTGTGTAGAAAAAATTAATAGAAGTCGATTCTTCTATTCAATTTATTCTGTTGAGATAATTTCTATAGAAATTCCTCGGCTCAAATTTTCCAACTTTGTTTGATTTTTTAATAAAAAAAAAGAGAAGAAAAATAGAGTCGAAAAAATTTGTAAAATTCATGTTAAGGAATTTCTATAGAAAATATCTCAATAGAAAAACTTAAAAAAAGCAAAAACTAATAGAAATTCAACAGAACTTTCTATTGAATTCCCTAGATTTTGCTACGAAATTTTCTTGTGAGTGATTGAAAACACGAAATGACGCCATAAAACATGACATACGAGACGACAAAATTTTCGACTATGCACGATAATTCAAGTCACCTTTGAAAGGGAATAAATCACAGCCTGTTGTATGCTCATCCGAGATGATGTGCCTGAATACATCGGGCCGCAGAAAATGCGCCGACAGTGTTATTAATGATAGCTTGATGCATGCTGCTTCATGACGATCATAATTCTTTGAACGTCGCAGAATATTTCGGAATAATCTGTGGAGTTGTCGCGGTAATAAATGATTCAGACGGTGTCGGAGGAGGAGACGCTCCCGTGTCAACCAGTGGTTCCATGATTCTGGGGTTGTTGATACTAATAGTCTGGATGATATATAAGGAGGAGATAATCATTGGAGTAACATGGGGACTTTTTAATTCAATAAATGTTCATTTATCGCATTTCAAATTAAATTATCCTTTTTGACTGCCATGAGTTTTATCAGTCGATGATACACAGGGTACCGTAAATTCAAAGTCACGAGGGATGACCATCAATATTCAATTTTATCAATATTAAAGGAATTTGCGACTTGCATTGATAAAGGTTTAAATATTCTCATCAAAATATAAAAATAGTATGAATACACTAATTAATTAATAATTTAAATTGGCGATTGATGATGAATTAAATATTTGATAATATGGGACTATCAATTTTAAGTAAATTAAGCAAATAATTCTAATTTCTTAAAAGGGATTACCAATTGTCCAAATAATCAGCAATCTTCCTAATACCTAAATTATTGATTAATAAAATAGTTCAAAATGTGAATATTCGAATTGATGATTACTAAAATAATTAAAAATTTAAAGGTAATTATGATTCATGAATATGGCTATCCCTGAAAGTCACAGTCAAATATCTTGGTAAGTGGTGCTCTAATCAAAAAATGCTTCAGACAAAAGTTTCAGCATTTTTGGGGCAAATTCGATGGCACAAAAATTTTTTCAATATCAGCGAAGGCCTTGATGCTGCGTGAATCGGTGCTGAAATCGCCATAGGGAACTCAATTATTCACCCTTACAAAAATTGTAGCTTCTTTGAAGATAAGTCCAACGACCATAATTTCATTCAAATTCGGTCATTGTTGAAGAATTACTAATTATCCCAGAATATAAACCAATCTGTCATGTCTGTCTGATTATTATTGTGATTAATTGATTGATTGACAAAAAAATGAAATTAACAAATGTTTCGTTTTTACTCATCAGCTTCTCAATCTTCTGGACTAACCTGAGTGTGAAATGTCCAATGTTATCGTAGGGAGAGTCCTCCAACAAATATTGAAATTTCCCACTGAACTTACATTCTTCTTTATTGTACAACAAATTGAGATACTGCAAACGATTAATAACACACTCTTCTGTAATGTACAAAGGTATTTTTCCCCTCGGTGGATTGATATAAAACATCACATGCACATAACCTTCTCTAGAATATCGCAGCTACGAGAAGGTACAGAATTGGGGGGGGGGCACGTCCGAAAAAATTTCATAGAAAAACTCAGAAATTTTCAACGGAAAATGTTTTACAGATAACATCAATAGAATTCAATTTTTCTAAACAATTTACTCTATTGAGATATTTTTTACAGAAATTTTGCAAGTATTTTTTTTTTCGAATGAAAATGGAAGAAAAATAAAGTGGAAAAATCTAGGAAATTCATTTCGAGGAATTTCTATAGAAAAAAAAAATCTTCAAATTTTGTAATTATTTTTTCCGTAATTTTTCAAATGAAAATAGAAGGAAAATAGAGTGGAAATATTCTATTAAAAAAACGCACCGTAAAGCTGTGGAATCGGGCAAAAACTAACATAATTTACTATATAAGTTCAGTAGAAATCTTATAAAAAAATTTCGTGCGTGTCACCCCACATGGAAATGAATTCTAAAATTATAATCAAGTGATATTTCAACTTTCACTCTCGATCGTTAATTAGGTGGTCAATAATTATTAGAATTAGTTTTGTAGAGAGGTAGATATAAAAATAGTAAAAAAATATGTTCAATCGGCCTCGTTTTCGGATTCGTCTCCATCCTCTCTGGCACCTGGAACAGTTGGTCTCCTGCGGAGGGATCTGCAGCCATCCCAGTCCTTGGCATTTGGGAAGATACTGCTCAGGGTTGAATAAAACCTCTTCTCGTTCATGGGAAGCCTCCTGTGGTCTTTATTATACAACTGTGAAAGAATGTCTGGAGAAAATAGATTTCTATTAACGAGAGAAATTATTTGTATAAACGAAGAGGTAAAACAGAATTAAGTCTTATTTTAGAGTCTTAAGAAAGCCATTGAATGTGAAAAAACCATCGCTGAATTTTTAAAATGAATTGGTTGAAAATTGTAGAAAACAAACTGAGTTTTTTTGTAGTGGAAAGGATTACAATATATATTACCCTGAAAAATCGAATGAATACTCACCAAACATGCAAGAGCAAAACTTAGTCTCCTTAAACACTAATTTCGTTGCTGACTGCTTGGTAGCTGTGAATTTCATAGCCAACTCTCGACTGAGGTAACGACGTAGAATAATTGTTACAGTTCTCGTCAGTCTCTCATCACGATCGAAAAGCACGACTAGAGATTGTCCCTGAAAATGGATTAGAATGATCAATACTAGCATGTATCAAAGAATTATATAGAAAAACCTAGTGATTCGTCCAAAAAATTCTATATAAAATAAATATAAATAATTCTATAAAATATTTAATTTTTATAAGTGCTTTTAAAACTAAACTCTTCCAAGCAATTCTGTAGATAATTATTCTTCTATTGATCTTAAATTCTAATTTCTATTAAAATTATTATTAAAATTTGATTAAAATTAACGCGACAAAATGAATAAAATATTAAATAGAATTCCAATAGAATGCCAATAATGAATACAGATAAAGTCCACTCTGGACACAGCAATAAATGAATATTCTTACGAAATCATTCAGAAATTCGTCATCAGTCTTGAGTTTCTCATCGAAGGCATCGAACTCCTCAAGAGTCTTCAAAGGTAAATCAATCATGTATTTGTTCGTAAAATTCTGCCCCGGTGTGATGGCACTGGGAGAAGTCAATCGGACCTCAAGAATGTTCTTTATGTCGCGAACTTCCTCGGTCAGTCTCTGCATTTCCGTAGCAATTGTGCCGATAAGTCTCACGAGTAGTTTCATATCTGAAAAAAGAGACTAAATCGTGAAGAGAAAATTCTCATGGAACGTTAGCCAGAAGTATTTGAGAGAAATACCGCTGGATCCAGTCGCCGCCAATTGCTCGAAGGGCAACTCTTCCTCGAGCTGATCCTTGAACTCGATGGCATCGAAAATCCCGGAAATGCACGGGTCCTCAGCGTCATCCTCGTTCTCCTTCTTGATTTTAACTTATAATAATAATTTAATAATTTAATTAATTAATAATAATTTAATTCAGAAATAACTACACATCTCATATAACCAGGTATGAAAAAATTTAATAGAAAAACTTACCGAATTCACTAGAAAATTCTATTGAGATTCTATTAAAATCCTAGGGAATTCTCGTTAAAATTCTATTTGTTTTTTGCGCTGATTCTATGAGATATTTGATAGGAAAATCAATAGATTTCGATTTTTCTATAAGAATACTTGGGCATAAACTTACTAATTTTTTTTTCACTCGGATCCTGCAATGCAAAACAAAACAAAATCCAGCGGAAAAAACTGAGAAAATCCGTGCCCAATAGTTTTAATAGAAAATATCTCAAGAGAAAAATTCAAACAGACAAATCGAAACCTATCGACTTTTTCCTATCAAATATCTAATTGAATCTCCGGAAAAAACCAATAAAATTTGTAGAGAATTCCAATATAATTTTATAGCGAATTCGCTAAAGTTTTCTATTGAATGTTTTGAGACGTGGAACATTGATCAAATCAAAACGTTTCGAGGGAATGGGAACAAAGTCATGAAAGTGCGAAAATGAATGGTCCTTACAAAAAGATTTACCGTTCGAATTATCGTCGTCCTCAATGTCTTCAGGGCGTGATCGTTTCCCATTCCGTGAATTATCTCGGTTCATTTCGCTTATAATTACGCAGCATTCGTCCGTATAATGATTGGATTGTCGAGAACAGCTGATTCCCTGCACTGATTCTGCGGTCGGAACGCCCAGGGCCTGGCCATAGCCCGACTAGGTGCGCAACATGTGCGGCTCGAGGTGCCATCTACAACTGGATAGGGTGAGAGCAGACGAATAGACAGACGAGAGCGCAAAAATAAATGAATGATGGGTTCTGTACCTAATAAATTATACAAATTAAGGGGAAAAAATGATTTGAAGTGGAAACAATAAAGCAATACAACCACGCAATAGATAGATGACTGAAGAAAAAAAATAATCGTTAATTATACATTAGTGTTCAAGAAATAATATTCATCAGGGACTCATTATTTACTTATGTTCATATTGCAGGGGAACAGAATTTTTAATTTTAAAAAATTACAAGAATTTATGTAGGAAAATCTATTGTTTTTATTCGACGAAATATCCTTTTAAAAATCGCTGAGAAAAGCTGGATAATTCCCAACAGAAAGCGGCGCGAAAAACGAAGCAAATTTCCAATAGAAATTCTCTAGAATATTTTCCATATTGGGGATTACCCACCTGCGAATAAATTTTGATAATACACTTTGGCAATGAATATTTAAACACTGGAAACATCTCTCTGGTAGTAAAGATTGTTATGCACTGGAAGCTCGCATTGAACTTTCTCACTCCTCCGCTTTTCGGAAAACTAAAGGGAAATATTCGAAGCGCACACAAAGGGTCTCAAAATAATACAAATAATATTGTTCCATCAACGCATTATTTATTTATATTCATACTGCAAGAAAATATAATTTTTAGTGAAACAAATTCAAAAGAACTCATGTAGAAAAATCTATTTGTGTTTATGCGATGAAATATCTTTTTAAAAATCGCTCGGTTTTTTTATATTATTCTTTTTCACATTAGTGATTACTCATCTGCGAAAAAAAATGTTTGTAAAACACTTTGGCGATGAACATTTGAACACTGGAAACCTCTCTCATCATCAATAGTAAAGATCGGTTCTATTCCTTTTGTTATGCACCGAAAGCTCCCATCGAACTTCCTCGCTCGTCCGCTCTTCTGAAACTAAATGGAAGTATCCGGAGTACAAAGCTACCCGGGATAATACAGCTAGCATTTTCCCATCGACTCATTATTCATTCATGTTTATACTGCGAGAAAATGTATTTTTTCTCCTTCTCGATTTTGCGAGTTGACTCATCCCGAGCCGCGATATTCTCCTGGAATCGCGTGACTTTTTTCCCGGGCTTTATCTCTCCCCTTTTATTTGGTCATCCACAAATGCAGAAAATTATCCTCAGCCTTGAGAATAACAAAACATTTCGAAAATCGCCTCCGTTCGTAATTTTCCTCGACTTATTCGTCTAGAAAATAAAACCGGCTAGAGACGAAAGTCATGGATATATCGATGCAAGGGGTATTTTCAGGGAACAGAATAATAGCAAAAAGCACACGCGATATTATCAATATTGAATGCCGGAAATGATGATTCTCTCGGGTTTTGTCACCGATGAATAATAAATACGTTGAAGTCTTCCTCAAGTTTTTTATTCGTAGTTGAATTTCCACCCCCCATCGCCCAACATTCAATCATCCCTCGAATCATGAAAATAAAAATTTTTCCCCTCAATTTTTTTGTTCTCCAAATGATGGGTTTTTGGAGGCCACCTCACTGGTCCTCTCCCTCTAAAATAATTATTTATAATTTTTACTCGTGTTTCATGTGCTTTACTCTATTCTCGGTGACACTTTATCAGTTGATCGAAATTATTAAGTCCCCAGGTAGTGTAGATAATTTTATTAAGAACTCCCGAGTGCTTTTGACTATGATGAACGCTTGCGCTAAATCCATAAACTTTTTTAAGAGAAGGGGTGACATTTTGAAGGCGATTGACCTTATTGCCTCGTCTCCGTGTTGTCCGCGCGATGTTGCTGAAGATGTTATTCAAGGAAAATACGACAAAAGCATCAGGTTCGTTTCGCAGGAATACAAGGATAAAATTAATTCGATATGCAATTAGGCGTGAAATCAATAAACGGAAAAGTGCACGGAGTAAAAATAAACACCGGCGTAATCATAAATTTTAATTAAAGTTAAATTTTGAATAAGTCAAGTGTTAATATTACTCATCCTTTTTTTAATTATTCAATTAATCCTCAATTGAATATTCAAATGCCGAATTATTTTATCAAATTTATAAATATTTATTCAATAATCAACTGACAATTCCGTGTTGTCAATTATTTAGCTCATATTCAATTGAAAATTTAAATTACCAATTATTATATTATTCTTCAACATTTAATGAAGACAAGTAAATTTTTTCAGTGAATTACATTTCGTGATTAACTTTTGTACAGTAAAATTAACATCCGTGTAGCATAAACATAACTTAAATTTTAAACTTAATTTTTTTGTTGAGTGCGTGCTCAATTGGCAGTCTGGTATTATTGATAATCACTCATCTAGAAGCGCAAAACAATACAATCTTATGCGAAAATGATTTTTTTTTCAATTAGAAAAAAGATTAGAATGTAAAAAAAATCTTTAAAAATCAGAAAAAAAATAAAAATCTGGGGAAAACATTGAAATCTATTGATTTATTGCATAAAATATTATTTATTAATCATTTCTGTCCCAAAAAAGCGCATAAAAAAAATGCGAAGTATTCGGAAATGAAATTTTCTAGGGAATGCGCTAAGTGTGTAAAAAAATCGAAAAAAAATTTAACATGATTGCAGGAGAAATTCCATAATTTATGGGGGATTCATCCATACTGCGGTATGCTCTCGGGTTCTCGAAGCAGCCAGGGAATGTGCTCCCAATCGTATGCTACCATTCAAGTCCTGGATTCCTTACAACATTGATTCCGACTTGTCATTCTGGCTTACCTACATCCAACAAAATCTAGCTGCGTACATCTCCGCATACGTCAGCATTTGTTATGACACGATAGTACCAGGATGCATGGTGCTAACATGCGCGCAGCTTCAAATTTTCAAGAGTCGATTGCAAGACTTTCGCCCCGATGATGATAAAAATCATGAGGAACACCTGAATAATCATGATGGGGATAAAAAACTCATTTCAAACTGCGTGCAACATCATTTGAAAATCCTTCAGTAATGGAAAAACAGACTCACAATTTAGCGCGTACGAAATAATTTTGTGGGAGAACCTAACGCATTCGCTAGGAAATTCTCTTGAATTTGAATCTAAATTAGCAGTAGGAAATATTGTAAACATTATAAATTTCCTGATTTTGTTTGCTTGATTTAATGTTAATAACAAAAAAAATTGCGTAAAAACACTTTAAGAATTCATTTCGAGAAATTTTTATAGACTACACTGTCAGAAAGTTTTTGGAATTTCGTGAAAGAGATTATAATAAATCTCACGAAAGTGACATGGAATCGAAATTAGGAACAAAATGGTCATAAAATTTCATGTTTTAAATTGAATTGACGGAAGTTCATGACTTTTCAGTGGGAGTGAGATGAAAATTTCACAACTCGATCGAATTTTCAGTGGAACATGAATATTCATAAACAAAAAGACATGAATTTTCAATTTGTCCCTGAATTTTGATTTCTTAAATCAATTATTTTCCACTAAAAAAAACGCGCGAAAGTCTGCGGAATTGTCAATGAAAAATCATTCATTATGAAAAATGAAATAATTGTCGAAAATAGAATGATAGAATTTCCGTTCTAATTTCCCAGCAAACACGTCAACTTTTCCTATGGAGTTATTTCCTGCGTGAATGATTATCACCTAGGATCTATCATTTTATAATCTTTTTAGATTTGTAGAGTCAACGAACAACATATTCACCTTCACGCTGTTCACTCAGTTCTCAATAAGTTCACTAGTCATATGTGTGAGTGTCTATGATCTGTCAAAATCCACCCCATTTACCGGTGATTTTGTGGAAGTGGTTTTGTATTTAATGTCGATGTTGCTTGAACTGTATATTTTTTGTCTTTATGGGAATGATGTTACTGTGGAGGTAAGTTAATTGAACGAAGATGAATCATTCGAGATACCCGAGGATAGTTTATAAATAGAATTGATTGATCTTTAGAGTGGTAGAATCGCAGGCCATATTTACGATCTGGATTGGCCATCACTTAAGACTTCGGTTCAAAAGGAACTCCTGATTATCATGACGAGGACGATGAAGCCACTTAGATTCATCAGCGGACATGTTTATGTTCTGTCGCTCGCATCGTTCACCGGTGTAAGTGCAATGATGATTAATCCAATAAAACAATAATTGGGTTGATGCATGGAATTTTTACGCTATCATTATTATTATTATTATTATTATTGCTATTATTATTATTATTATTATTATTATTATTATTATTATTATTATTATTATTATTATTATTATTGTTGACTTGCTTTGTTGGATAAAATGATGAAATTCGTATCAGGAATCGGCATCAATCATTAGATTAATAATATTATTAGAGATTGCACCTTACAATAATTAAGGTTTACTTATCTCCGTTGAAATTTGAAAAACAATAAAATAATTGATAATTTAAATTTGCAATTGACTATTGAGTAAATAATTGGAAATTTCATAAAAACGATTTTCGATTAGCCAAATAATCGTCAATCTTCCGAACTCTCTTATTCATTGATCAAATAATTCGGAATTTGAATATTTAGTTGATGATTACTTTAATAATTTAAAAATTCTTGAGTAGCTCTACCTAAGGCTTTCAAATCCCACCGACATCCCCTTCAATTCATTTTCTCAACCCTAATTTGATGCATATTCCAGCTCCTCAAAACGTCATATACTACATACAACGTTCTCGAGCAAATGTCGTAGGAAGCAATTTGAACGTAGTAGAAAAACCTGAGAAAAGCATTATATCCGACAGTTGCTAACGGCAGCAACGAGGGCCTGCGCTTCGACAATACGACGACAAGTAGTAGCATGTGCAATTAAAAATGTTAATGACGACTTTATTAATCATTATATACTGAATAAATACTCTAGTGTTTGAGATTTGACAAGTTTAATTAATCCATCTTCGCCAGTTTGAAAATATACCGGAGTGACTCGGCGGTAGTTCCTCTGAAGAACGAATAATCTTTTAGTATTCAATTGCGAACCGATCAACAGTGTATTTCCTGTAAGTGAACTCGCTCCAAAATGATTCAATGATTATTCGGGGAATTAGCGAACTAATTTTATTACTTTTTCCCTTTCTGTTGCAGTCGAAATATACGGCGGAAATTAAAATGTCCGAGTTCTTACCAAAACTTAAGACATCGATCAAGGATATTCGCGATCTGATGCTCAAAGATCAGCCGTTAAGATGAATATGTGAGGCTTACATGCCACGAAACAACACTTTCCCTAAAATAAAAAATTTTATCACGTGGTTTATTGTAGAAATAATAACGAAATAACAAAACATTCAGTAGTAAATTCAATAAATGCATCTATTTATTCACTCCCTCCGCTCCTCCAAACCTCCTGAACACGCACGAAAAAATTTAATAGAAAAACCTATCGAATTCGTTAAAAAATTCTGTTGAATTTCTATTAAACTTTCTATTAGTTTTTGGCTGATTCTATTGATATGTTCAGTAGAAAACATTTAATAGAAAAAGTCAGCAGAATTCGATTTTTCTATATAACTTATTCTTTTCATATATTTTCTCTAGAATTTGCTCGGCTCACATTTTCTAAGTTTTTTCATTCTGTGTTTCTTTTCTTCTCATCAAGAAAATCAAACGAAAAAACTTCACTGAATATTTTCTATTGAATATTTCAATAGAATCGGCCGAAAACTAATAGAACAGTTTAATAGAAATTCAATAGAATTTTCTAACGCATTCGGTAGGTTTTTCTATTCAATTTTTTCGTGATTCTTCTCTGTTCTCGGGGTGAACGGACATCTCCGAAGAATAAAAATATCCCGAACTATCGATACAGAAATAATATTTGTCCCTCCACTCATTACATATTCATGTTCATACGGCGAATGAAATTTCCATTATTGTCCCCAAGTTGACTCACGCAAGACTCGGCATTCTGAGAGGATGCGTGACTTTTCCCTCGGCTTTCGTTCCTCTCCATTCTTCCTTTATTCTAAAATACAGAGACTCGAGACAACGGTTGTGCATATATTAATGCAAGAGGTTTTATTTTCTACGGAAAAAAATAATAGCGAAATGCACATGCGACATTATCAATACTGAATGTGAACAAAAATGACTTTTCGTGTTTTACCACCGATGAATAATAAATACGTCCAAGTCTTCCTCGGCACAGGGCAGATAGCTTTATTCGCAGTGGCATTTCCACCCCCGAATCACCAACATTTAGTCAACAGTCGAGTCATGAAAACGTCAATTCTCTCACTCAACTTCTTCGTCCTCCAGATCATGGGGTTTTGGAGGCCGCCTCACTGGTCATCTCCGTTAAAAATAATCATCTACAATTTTTACTCGTGTCTCATGTGTTTTGTATTGTACTCGGTGACAGTGTCTCAGTTAATTGAAATGATCCGGTCACCAGGTACTGTAGATGATTTTATTAACAACTCTCGAGTGCTACTGACTATGATGAACGCTTGCGCTAAGTCCTTAAGCTTTATTACGAGGAGAGTGGATATTCTGAGGGCGATAGACATCATTGCCACCCCTCCGTGCAGCCCTCGCTCTGCAGCGGAAGCTGCTATTCAAGAAAAATACGACAGAAGCATCAGGTTTGTTTCGAACGAACCGAAATAAACAATCTTGGGGGGAATTAATTCGGGTGTGAAGTGGTTCAAAGAGATTTGTGAATTCGGTTGCGGTAATTTTTTTTATTGAGTAGGAGGATGAAATACTTCTTTTAATTCGGAAAATCATGAGAAATTAAGAATTGATTGTCAATTAAAGGAAGAGCTATGATCCAATGCATGCATTTTCAATTTTCTGTGACTTAATGGTTTTTTATCGCCATCGCCACTGAATTAATTGTTTTCATTTTTTAATAAAAATTGAAATGTTTAATATGATTTCAGGATGAATTTAGTTTTTCTTTTTTTTGTGTGATATTTGCTGGTGAATTAATTGTATTATTCTTTTAATTGAATAAAAGGATGAAATACTTCACTTTAATGGAAACAAGGCTTCCATTCGGAAGGAAAAATCATGAGAAATTAAGAATTGATTGCCAATTAAAGCAAGAGCTATAATCTAATGCATGCATTTTTAATTCTCTGTGTTTTATCAATTTTTTTTGTTTTTTTTTTCGTCACTGAATTAATCATTTTGATTCTTCGATAAAAATTAAAATGTTCAATGTGATTTCAGGACGAACTCAATCATTTACGGCACATTTATCCAGACCTCAGTGAACACTGTGATTCTCCAAACAGCCATGGAATGTATTCCCAATCGAATTCTGCCATTCAAGTCCTGGATTCCTTACGAGATTAATTCAGACCTGACATTCTGGCTCACCTACATGCAACAAACTGTCGCAACATATGTCACCTCATACGTCAACATTTGTTATGACACTATTGTGCCAGGATGCATGGTCCAAACATGCGCTCAATTGCAGATTTTCAAGAGCCGTTTGAAAGATTTATGTGAACATGATTGTGAAAATAATAAACATTCTGGCTTGCAAGACTTGGAGTATGATGACAGTGTGGATAAAAAACTGGTCTCAAACTGCGTAGAGCATCATCTAAAAATACTCAAGTAATAACAACCCGAGAATAATAGTTAGGAGTTGATCGTTTCATTAAATCCATAACAAACCGGTAAAACGATTTAAGGACATGCAAGCACTTTTGCCAATTTCAATTTATCCTATCGTAAAAAGAAGAAAGGAAATCGATCTCGATATATCTCGAAAATCTTCAATAAGCGTAAGCGTAAGACTGAAACCGAAGCGCCAATACGTGAGGAGACGAGAAGGCGCGTGCGCAGCACGCTCGGCCGATCTCGTATTTATAAACAGCAAATGCATAAAATAATAATTCTGTGCAAAATGTAAATTGAATAACGATTTATTGTCAAATCTTTCTCACGCAGTCCTATCCTATCGTAAAAAGGAGAAAGGAAATCGATCTCGATATATCTCGAAAATCTCGAATAAGCGTAAGCGTAAGACTGAAACCGAAGCGCCAATACGTGAGGAGACGAGAACGCGCGTGCGCAGCATGTATATATAAACAACGAATGCATAAAATAATAATTCTGTGCAAAATGTAATTTGAATAACGATTTATTGTCAAATCTTTCTCACGCAATTCAATTGACAAATATGACGATTGAAAACTGTAACAGATACTTGGATATCCTTAAGTCGACTTAGCGCTCAGCCGAGTTTCCGAAGAATATCTCCGAATCTAAGGGAGATAGGTGAATTTTTATAATATACTTTTTTATAGAACTTGACCTGCTCTACAAAAAAGCTTATATCAAATATTTTGCTATCCGCCATAGATCCCGAGATATTCCTTGAAAACTGACCAATAGCCAAAATCTACTTGAACTGTTTTACCGCTTCGCTACTGAAATTGATTCTTTAGATTTGCAGAGTTATCGAACAGCATATTCACCTCCACTATTTTCACGCAATTCGGAATAAGTTCGCTGGTGATTTGTGTGAGCGTCTACGATCTATCGAAAGCAGCTCCATTCTCTCCTTATTTCGTGGAAGTCATTCTATATTTAATGTCAATGATGCTTGAAATATATCTCTTCTGTTTTTACGGGCACAATGTAACAGTAGAGGTGAGTAAACTCGATAAGAATTATTTATTCTAGGATCAAGTGATTGAATAGACGTGAACTGATCTCTAGAGCAGTAGAATTGGAAGCGATATTTACGATTTGGACTGGGTTTCGCTTAAGATTCCTGTGCAGAAGAGTCTTCTGATTATCATGACGAGGTCGATGAAACCTCTCATATTCACCAGTGGACATGTGGTTGTGCTATCGCTTGCATCATTTACCAGTGTAAGGACTCATGTGAATCGTTAGGAATTATCTGATGATATTATTAACTTAATTTTTATGTAATTTATTTGGTTACGATTATGATTTTCGATTATGAGAATTGCCGAGCAAAAATTTTCTATTACTCCTTTTCTTTAATGACGAACATTGAATTTTGCTATCAAATGTCTCTTCAAAGTTTCAATTTTTTACTATTTTTCCATAGAAAACCGTCTATTAATGTTAATTTTCATTCTATATAATTTATTCGTTCGCGATTTTCCCTATGAAAATTGCTCAGCAAAATTCTCTAAATATTTTTCCCTATTGCTATTTGTTTCCAATCACAAAATGCAAGAAAATAAATTAAACAATCAACATCAATTCAATTTTTCCATCAAATATCAATTGAAAAATCCCAATGCATAATTTTCAAACGAAACCAATAGAATTTCCTAGCGAATGGGTTTGATTTCCCATTCAAATTTTTCTTAAATGCATTTATTTCCAACTGATAGCTTCACATGATTACAGTTACTAAAAATGTCATATTCTGCCTATAACGTTCTCCAACAAGCGTCGTAGAGACGTCGTAACGACATATCCTCGACAGATAGCTGCATGTCTGCCAGTTGTCATCATCAATAGTCTTTGCTTCTCGGAGTAATGCAAGAACAATTAGGAAGGACAAAAGTGAAGGAAGCGTTATCACTTGAATCATTCAACAGTGGAACAATGAATGTTAATGAGATTTATTACTGCAGTCGTTAATTAATAATAATCTATCAAATAAATAATCGATTTCAGTTGCGATGTCTTGAAGAGTGTTATAGTCTCACTCAGTGGAGAGATTTTCTCTTCATCTCCAGTCCCCGTTCGATCTTCTCGACTTCATTAGTCGAGTCATCCTTCGCGGGTTTGCAGATGTACCGGAGTTTCTTGATGCATTCCTCCCCGTAGAGGGAATAATTCTTTGGTATAGAATTGCGGATCTTGAGACATCTGAAAAAACATCTCTAATGAGTGAAAATTGCCAATTGCGAATGGGTTTCGGGGGTGTTTAGGGGATCTACCGGCCATAGCCGTCGACGGTCTCGACTTGATTCTCGAAAACAGCTTTCGCACTGCTTGCCCAAATCCACAGCAAGCCAGGATTCAATCCCCCCGTCCAAAAATCGAAGCCCCTGACTCCCTTCGTAGTCTGCAGGTGATTTTTCACTGTTTTGTACTCCTCTGGGGTCTCCAATTCCAGCAAATTTCCACCCAGCGATCGGCAGAGACTCGCTGACGACTTCCAGTCGTACTCGCGAGAGCTGATGTAGTAACAGCCCTTACCGATTCTCGTGTAATTCGTTGGGCATGGCTCTAAACGATGAAAATATCGGGTGAAAATAATTCGCTCGAAGAAGTTGAATGATGACGTTAATTGGAAATTCTCATTCACGGAGAAAAAAGTTGAATAAAAAACACTAGAAAATGGTGACAAATTTTAATATACGATAGGCAATCGTGGAGCGAAATTGTAGTTCAATTGGAGGACATCTTACTAATTCGTTCGATAAAAAAAACATCGATGGGTGCAAAAATTACTGCTCTCTGTACAGTAAAATTTCCCACACCGTAGGGTTTTCCTTCCGAGTCCGATGTGAAGGACATGGGGACGGAATAAAGTCCGCCCCGAATTTTACCGTACTGCGTTTGGTAAAAATTATCATTCTGCGTCACAGAAAAATTCCTTCACATATGTGAATGATTGCTCAATATTGCCCAATCATTCACACTCATAGGATGGTTTTTGATAAGATGAGTGGTAAATTTTATAGTTTCGGTACAAATTATTCTCACGCTTAGTAAATTTTCTCAAGTGAGCGGAGAAAATTCACTATTTTTTCGCATTTTTCGCCCCGATATAAAGACCTAGCAATGGATTCCGCTCCACGATTACATGACTTAAATAGTAATTTTTCTCATGACAGTTGAATTTTGTATAATTTTTTTTGGAATAGTTCTGGATTAGGTTTTCAAGCCATTAGGGATCAGAGATTTGTTTTTAATTATCGTTAACAACTTGAAAACCGAGTGGAGTATTTTTTAAATCATTCATAATGTAACGGCGATGATAAATGTCCTATGAAAATTTTGGATTAATGTCTTTTTTCACGGAAACCCCTTAATAATGATTGTGGTCTACAAACTATTGTCTATTTTTCATTAACAGCTTACCTTCTCGAGTGCTGTTCCCAGAGATCACGTAGTACAGTAATTCTTCAGCCCTTCGTAATCGTTTCTCAAGACCCTCGACTTTGTATAGTAATTTTTCAATCGCACCTGGAGGGGTTCATTAATTTTCTTGTCAAACAAAACTCATTTATTCCAACTTTTTCTACTCATTTCAACAATATTTTTATTGTATAAAATTAAATATTTATTCTTTCTAAATAAATCCTCTGTTCGAATAAAGGAAACGTATGTGTCGTATTTTAACTTTTTATTCACATGGGAAATAAAGCTTTGTTACGAGCGATTTGAGTAGACCCATTCATTTGATTCAAATAAATCGTTCCTCTGGGTACGGGGGAGTGGTCAATTAAGACTCAATTCAGGTATTTTCGGTGATTTTTTATTTACTTTTTTATTTTTTCATTAAACAAAATGAAACTCATTGAATAAAAAAAATAAATTGCATTACTTTAGGAATAATCTGAGCACAATAAATTGTACATAGCGCTAAAAATCGATCAATTTTGTTAACGACAGTTGAAAAAATTGTCCGAGGCCAATAAGAATTCTAATATTTCGAATAAAAATCACAAGGTTTCTGAAATTTTTCCAAGATCTATTTTCTACTTCTATTCTTGTACGAATTCCTAAAAGATGAATAAAAGAATGTTTAACAGATCAACTGACCACAGAGACTCACCCAATAAATATAAATCCGTTTCAGATACTTCACGCTTATTCGGCGTGACAATTTTATGCACCACTATAGATCTATTCCCAAACTTCATATCACGAGATTCCCGGCTATTGCCCCTCTCATCCATTGACACAACCCAATCCTCAAATCGTTGGCTGAATACACCGACACGAACTCCATTGTTACGATTACCATCGCAATGAATAGCCGGAAGTACCAAGTAAAGTGTCACTAATAATATTGACCTCATTGTTACCCACAAGACGTGAAATTTCGATTCTATGGAAATAAGTGAATCATCCGCCTATGACAATCGATCATTCATATCGAGTGATTTATCACGCATGCAGAACGAGTGATTGACTGTGCAAATAGCGAGTGCGGAGATGATTTTAACAAATTTCTCCCAGCGAAATTACCGTCTCCACTTATTTCGGAACGTTTAGAATCAGCGAAAGATGCGGAACTGGCACAACCGGGCGCGTCAAATAGATGAAATGTTACTGCACAGTGCCGCATGTCCCTGGTTGTTATTAGCCGGGCCCCACTTTCTCTTCACTTTCATCAGTTTTTCTGAGAAGCACCGGATCAAATGTAAATCAGTGACCTGTGGCGATGAGGGAAAAACCCTTGGTGTGTCAGTCGTGTCGTCATTTGCATAATCAATTCCTTTTGAACATGACGACAAAAATTACGTCAAAGATTATTTCGATAATTGGTACTATTCTCTATAATACGCCTTTCCATTTTAGACATCACTTGATTTTTTATGATTTTAAACCTGATTTTTATTTGCGTTCTTGTTCACATCAAATAAATTGTTTTTGAAATACACAAATGTTTTCTGGACAGACATTAAAATTGTAAAGGAAATCATTGTTAAAAATAGAAATTAATTGATTGTTTAGACGGCGAATGAATATTGACGGAAATTTTTCGTTCGTTTGATTTCAATTCACGATTTATTTGGAGTGAATAGGTTATTTATTGAACTTAATACACGAATTTATTAGTTTCCAATAAAAATATCGTGGAAATCCATAGAAAAACATGAAATAAAAAGATGAAACTAACTCTTTGATTCGCGGAAGAGAAAAAATTTGTTAAGAGCTAAGATTTCACAGAATTAAAACATTTCCATGGGAATAAATATATAATTTCATCAATTTCCAACGCAAAAATTGTTAAAACGAGGAGACAAACATGAAACAAAAGTTTTTTCAATTCAAATGCGTCGTGTCTCCAGTTGCATTCGAACCCCTGTCACCATTTCGTTAATTTAACCATTGATTGGAAATCAAATTTTTAATTAGCCTTTTCACCTAAGTAAAACATTTCCATGGGAATAAATACATAATTGTATTAATTCCCATAAAAAATTCTTAAAAATAATAGAAAACTTTAGAATAAAAAGTTTAATTTCATTAATTAAAAATCAAGATTTTGCATCATCCGTGTTCATTTTAAAAAAAAATTATCCATTCCACATAATTAAACCATATCCCCGCGAATGAATTCTCAATTTTCCTAATTTTCACAAAAAGAAAATATTAAACCGAATAGAAAACTTTACAATAAAAAGTTTCATTTAATTTCATTAATTAAGAATCAAATTTTTGCACCGCTGAAGAGAAAGCACTTGTTAACAATTGAGTGTTCATTTAAAATGAATGAATTATCCATTCCACATAATTAAATCATATCCCCGAGAATAAATCCCCAATTTTTCTAATTTCCACAAAAAAAAAATTAAACCGAATAGAAAACTTTACAATAAAAAGTTTCATTTAATTTCATTAATTAAGAATCAAATTTTTGTACCGCTGAAGAGAAAGCACTTGTTAACAATTGAGTGTTCATTTAAAATGAATGAACTATCCATTCCACATAATTAAACCCTATCCCCACGAATGAATCCTCAAGTTTTCTAATTTCCACCAAAAAATGGTTAAAAGAGGTAGAAAACCTTAGAGCAAGGAGATTCATTTCCTTAAAATGCGTCGTACCTTCGAGTGCGTTCAAACCCCCGTCGCCATTTCGAGGGCTTTTCGTCTGCGGCAGTTCACCCGTGCGCAGTACTCCCCACTCTCAAGAGTCTCTCTCGATTGTCACGACCGCACTATATCCCAGACTCCATATCGCCCATTGTAAACTACATAACTGTTTATTGGAGGCTGCCACAAGTATGTATCAGTGTGTATGAGAATGCATGCACTGTGTATTGTGTAGGCGTTGGCGACTAGACCAAGTGTGGTTACATTGAATTGTCATTTGACGAAGTTGAAGACAAATCACGGCTGAAAAAGGCCCGTCGTCTCGCCACCAAGTGCCACCGCTGTACCATCAACACCCCATAAACTGTTATTAAACCCCAGCAGACGTGAGTGATTCGTGGGACATATGTAGTCTAACCGGCAGTGCATATTTCACAAGTGTTTGTAAAATAATCTTCTCCCTACCCAAGATGAAACAGTGAATCATAGCTCATAATAATGAATCTCGCGTGAATAAATCGAGTATTAACGAGTAAAATGTAAAGTGTGTGTTTGAAATGTTTAATTATTTGGAGAATACACTCTGTGGAGGATCTCAATACAACAAATTGCCAAAAGACGTCTCAGGTAATATTTCCCTGTGCCATTAAACTCAAACAAAACGCCCTCATGTGCCCCCAACACCAGCGATTTCCCCGTAGAGATAACGAAAAATCCATAAATCCATGGATAAGTAATTGGTGTCGGGAGTAATGACTCTGACACAACAATTCACTGACCAGTGTCTGTAATGGGGTAGATCATGGGAGGAAAATTATGGTATTTCTGCCTTTACTCCATCAGGAAGTGCCACATAATTCGACAGTGGAGTGGTATCTTTCGATCGTCGCGATGTAGATTATTCCAGTTATTCTCGAAAACTCAATTAAATTCCAGTACATATGTACTTATTGTACTCAACTCATTCGGGTAATTGTCTCTCGTACTCTCTTGTCGCATATAGAGTGTATGTAGGCAACCCGTTGATGCACAGTAGTCGCGCATGCGCTGGTAATACACATGTAAAATTATAGAAATCAAATATTTCCTCATGAGAATGAAAAAAAAAATCTCTTTCGACATTTAAAAGCTAGGACAATCATTCACGCGCCTTTCCCCACTTCGGAATTGTGAGCATTTCAATGCTCTCTCTCTCTCTGTCTTATTCATTGATTATTCTCAACTCGAATCAATAATTGAGAGTTAAATGATCACGTCAAACAAACTAAATTTGTATTTCAGATGTGCTCAATTTCTTACAACGGCTGTCAATAATTCAATAATAGAATTCAGTCTCAACTGTCGACCCGAGAGGCAACTCGTAAAGGTTTGATAAGGCCTTGGATGTTGAATGTCATTAGTTTGAATGTTACTAGAATGGTATTTTATCAATTTATCGTCAATTATTTCAGCTGGACTGTGATACACTGTGTAAAAAGACTTCAGGCATGTCCAACAATCAGCTCGTTGATTCGTGTCTGTAAGTAACAGTAATTAACACCAAAAATACATTAACAATCAATGAAAAAGTCATTTTAAAGGTGTTTTGAACACCAAGTTGTCACGAAATTCTTGGTGTTCTCTTTAACTGTTAATAACAATTTCAATTTACTAACCCATTTGACTAATAATTTTCAGGGGAATTCATTTTAGGGGAAAAAAATGAAATTTCACATTTTTGAGAATCTGAGAATTAGAATTCCCCAAGTTACTCGCATTGTCCATCAACACATGAATATTCAGCACCAAATTAATCTGAATTTTCCAGATTTTCACAGAATAATTGAACTTAAATTTACAGCTTCCATTAATTTTTTCATACAATTTTTAACTATAACAGACAAAACTTGAAATTTCATTAAAACAATAGTGTAATAAAAAATTTCCCAGACCAATTCCATTATATAGCAATTAAAAAATGCACTAATTATTCCTTTCATCTTTCACCTATCTCTAATTGTTTTAGTAGACAAATTACAAATTCCAAAAACTAATTCTCCCAACTCACAAAAATAATCTCGTCATACCCTACTAATTTTTCTCAAATGTTTAATCCCCCTTGTAACCCAAAAAACCTAACACCCCTCTATCCAACTAGGCTGGTGAATCGGAGGGTTGAGCAGCGTCAAGAGCACAATGTAACACGAATCGAAATTAAGAAGAGGTGATTAACCCCCATTAGTACCTACTAAACGTTTCCTAACAGCACGTGCAAACGTAAACAAAACGTAGTGATCTACAAACTCCCGCATGAATAGTAGTAATCACCGTTATAATTGTACACAGATAAATGGGCACAATGCACAAATAAGATCTAATGCAACAACTCCAAGCTTCATTGATTAGTGATACTGTAATGGAGCTCACAATCGCCCGCTAATGATCGTTAAACAATTTGTTTTTCCTTTGAAAGTGGTCCAACTGAAACGGATTACCACAGCAGCAATGGACAAGCGGAAACTCACTCTGTCCACTCGTCCCAATTGTCCGTTCAGGATGATCCATTGCTACGAGGGCACAATCAACAGACATCCCAGCAAGTACGTTAATGATTATTACGATGTAATACCCTTATCTAATAAAACCAAGGGCCATTAGCACAACTCAATGGAAATTGGATCGATACAGCTGAGTCAATAATGCAACGATTTATTTACAGATAACATCAGTAACCAAAGTAATCCGTGAGGTTTCCCACATAGAGCCCGAGGCTGGGGCAGTTAATTACATCCCAGTGCCGCTAATGTCTCAAGAGTATCCCCATGGGGATCCCTGCTATGCAGCCGATCCCTACATGGTTAATTTCGATCACTATGATCCTTATGTTGGATATGCAACACAGGCTGAGTATCCAGCCCCTCATGCTGCTTATGCACCGGACTCACACTCACCACACAGTCCACATAGTCCCTCGGATCACAGTCGTACGACACCACCACATGGTAATTATGTACCACAGGTTTTATCAATGAGTTATTCATGTCGGAGAACCATTTTTTTCGTGCAATTGCTCGACATTTATTTGCGTAATTCGGCTGCATTCAACATCTGCATTCATTATTTCCCAAAATTAGGGGAGAAAAAAACATCCACATTATGTACAGAACCTCCGCAAAAGTTCCTAATTTGTCGAAGACGGTTGGGATAATTTTTTTTCAAAGTTGTAGACAAATTAATTTCATGCCACAAATTAAATTCCTAGAGTTTAATTTTGCAGTAATTTTACTATTGAAACTCTGAATGTCTAAATTTGATTCTGCATTTGAAACATTAAAAAATCGAAAGTTTGTTATTTTAAAATAATTCATCAAGCAATTGAAAACACAAGTGAATTCACTGCAGAAAATGAGGAATTTTCGAGGGAACAGTTTCCACAAATAATTGATAAACGCATCAATTTTCCACCCAAAATTACAAGGGAACACTCCAAAAGAACTTTTTATGCTAAATATAATTCCAATGAGGTCAATTGACTCTGAATGTTTCAAGCATCCCTCGCCCAATTGAATTGAAAAAAAAGCAGACCCCAATCAATTCGTGATATTAAAAAACCAAAAAAAAATCCCAATTATTCACAGAATACCTCCGCAAAGGTCCCCAATACGTCGAAGGTGGTTACAACGACATGGAGTCTGTGCTGAATCCAGCCCTCCAGGACCACTACAGAATAACCCCAAGCCCAGGAGGGCCAGGTGACCAATACGATGAAAGTAAAGTGGCCTACGGTTACGTCTCGCCATCGCCCTACGGTCCAGTGGCCTACGGTCCCACCATAGGTGTCCCCCCAGTGGCAATATCCAGCGAGGGC
This sequence comes from Diachasma alloeum, assembly GCF_001412515.2. Taxonomy (NCBI): domain Eukaryota; kingdom Metazoa; phylum Arthropoda; class Insecta; order Hymenoptera; family Braconidae; genus Diachasma; species Diachasma alloeum. The sequence continues at coordinate 1,583,731 of NW_021680349.1, forward strand.
CCATCCTACGACGAATCCCACCAAGTGCAGCTGCCCGTTAGTCTCGCCCCAGGAATGTTCGAGGACGATTTGCACCTCCAACGACTCCAGACACGACACTCAGTGCCAGGAATGGCAAGCCCCCTCGGTGATGATCCAAAATCCATGCGCTGGCGAGATCCAAATCTCTCTGAAGTCATTGGTTTCTTGAGCAATCCAAATAACATCATAAAGGCCAATGCAGCTGCTTATCTTCAGCATCTCTGCTACATGGACGATCCTAACAAGCAGAAAACAAGATCACTGGGGGGTATTCCACCTCTCGTACAACTACTGGAGAATGAGAGCCCCGATGTGTACAGAAATGCCTGCGGTGCATTGAGAAATTTGTCTTACGGACGTCAGAATGACGAGAACAAACGAGCAATTAAAAATGCCGGTGGTGTACCAGCACTAATTAGCCTACTACGACGTACATCAGACGCTGATGTCAAGGAATTGGTAACTGGAGTTCTCTGGAATTTATCATCCTGTGAGGATTTGAAAAAAGCTATTATTGATGATGGCGTTACACTTGTTGTTAATAATATCATAATACCACACAGTGGTTGGGATCCAAGTGCTTCCAATGGTGAGACATGCTGGTCAACTGTATTCAGGAATGCCTCTGGTGTACTTAGGAATGTTTCCAGTGCTGGGGAGTATGCGAGAAAAAAATTGAGGGAGTGCGAGGGACTTGTTGATGCACTTCTGTATGTTGTTAGATCGGCTATTGAGAAATCTAATATTGGGAATAAGATTGTGGAGAATTGTGTCTGTATTCTGAGGAATTTGAGCTATCGTTGTCAGGAGGTTGAGGATCCGAATTACGATAAACATCCGATACAGACGATTGTGCAGAATCGTATTGCTGCGCCTGTGAAAGGTAATTTATTGAGGGTAATTTGTTTTTTCGGGGAAGATGCATGAATTCAATGACTCATTCAATGACTCATTTTTTTTACATTTTTTACATTGTTATTTACGGATTTTAAAATACTTTTCCTTGTAAAATCCTTTTCAATATTTGTGGCTGAATATCAAAGCCCATTTTGTAATGATTTTATTATTGAAACTTTGGAGGTTTCAATATTTTCTTTATTTGTAGCGTATAAAAAATTGGGAAGAGTACTTTTTCAAAAAGATTCAATGTGTAATTTTCGGTGCAATTTTTGGATGCTACTACCTTTCAAATGAACGCATGAGAAGGTATGAGGGATTTTGGAGGGAAGACTTCATAAATAATTTGTAGCCAATCAATTTCACATCCTAAGAACGACTGAAAATTGAAAAAATCGACAAAAAAAGCAAAAATAGGGTTTCGACAGTCTGAACAGACTCGATCATTGATTTATAAGCATGTCAAAAGAATTTATTGTTGATCAACTTGTCTAAATTATCTCACGCAAGTTAATTGACAAATTTGACAATTTCTGTGTCATCTATTCTCATCAGCATATTTACCAATTCATATTATCCGTCCCCTACAGACAGCTAATATCGCTTCTATCGATTACTTCCCGTCAAACAGCCTTTAATTACCTCGATAATTTCTAATCAACGAGATTTAAACACGCGTGCCATAAAAAAATTCAAAAAATGTGACTTCTACAAAAAATAAATTCCAAAGGAGAGGCTAGAAAAGCGAGTAAATTGCAGCTGTCTCCTCAAGACATCCTTCATCAAATTAAAAAAAATATTTTCAGGAGAGAATTTAGGCTGTTTCGGTGGTAGTAAGAGAAGGAAAGACGGCCAGCCAGCGCAGAAGGAAGTGACAACATCGAAGACGGTAACAACAACAAGAACCGAGCCCGTCAAGGGAATGGAGCTATTATGGCAGCCCGAAGTTGTACAGTGTTACTTGAGTCTCCTTCAAACTTGCTCGAACCCCGAGACCCTGGAAGCGGCTGCTGGTGCATTGCAGAATCTCGCTGCGTGCTACTGGCAACCGAGCATTGAGATACGTGCAGCTGTGCGTAAGGAAAAGGGTCTACCAATATTAGTAGAACTACTGCGTATGGAGGTTGATCGCGTGGTATGTGCAGTGGCAACTGCACTGAGAAATCTCGCTATCGATCAGCGGAATAAGGAGCTCATCGGAAAGTACGCTATGAGAGATTTAATCCAGAAATTGCCATCTGGTAATAATCAACATGATCAGGGCACTAGTGACGACACCATTGCTGCTGTTCTTGCAACTTTAAATGAAGTTATCAAGAAGAATGCTGAATTCTCGAGATCTCTGCTGGATGCGGGCGGGGTCGAGAGGCTCATGAATATTACGAAACAGAGGCAGAAGTATACGGCCCGTGTTCTCAAATTTGCCGGTGGGTTGAGCTTCATTTCTTGAAGACGTGTTTGAGGGAAATTCTGAAATTTAAGGGGATGAATCTGAAGGATTGGGGGAAACATTTTTCTTCCAGTTTGTGATATTTCTTTTTTTAGGACAAGTATTATTCACAATGTGGCAGCATGCAGAGTTACGTGAGGTGTATAAGAAGCACGGATGGAAGGAGGCTGATTTTGTTACGAAAACGGTTGCTGCTCGCAACAGTTCCGGCCTCAATTCACCAAATAATGCAAACAGGTAAGAAAAATAGTTACTTTATCGTGATTGTTGGAATGTAGTACAGTTCTCTTGAAGATCTGAGGAAAATTCTTCTGGTTTTTTGCACATTTTTTTCGTACAGTTCTCAATCACGTATAAAAGAATTTCATAAGAAAATAAGAAAATTCTATTGGATTCCAACTGAATTGTATATTATCTTTTGGTAGATTCTATTGTGATGTTTTCTATAGAAACTCCTCAGCTGGAATTCTCCAAGTTTTTTGTTTGAATTTTTTCATGAAAAGAGGAGAAAAATAGAGTCGAAAAAACTTAAGAAATTAATGTCGTGAAATTCCTATAGAAAAAGTTGGAAGAAAAGATGAAATTCTATGGATTTTTTCTATAAATATTTTTATGTGATATTCTTTCAAAACAAAATGGCAAAAATAATGGAATAATAATCGAAAAATCGAATAATCGAAAAGAATTTGCAAAATAAAATTAAAAAATCGTAAAAAAAATTCTTTTTCAGTTATGATTTCAGCACATTGAATAGGCCCATGGCAAGCCAGGGTAGCACCCGATACGAAGACCGGACTATGCAAAGATCGAACATGAATTCGAATAATATCGGACGGTCTAACGTATATCAATCCGTAAGTCACGTTTAGAAGAAAAGTAAAAATCAATTTTTTATCCTCCCATTTTCTGCCTTCTAATCTCTATGATTGAATTCATATATTTTTTAATTTTGTTACATTGTCAGCTCAAATTTATTCGACTTTATTTCACTGGGAGTGGGTTTGCCCCCAGCCTAAATAGCATTTTCCTTATCAGTATAATTCTAAAATGCATGCGACAGTCAATGATATTTGGAGCCAAGTGACGATTACATAGTGGGAGATATGCAGTGTCCAATACGAGGTACACGTGGCACCTTTGGCTCGGAGATAACTGCATATACCCCATGAATTCTGTGATTTAACCCTTAACTACATCCAACGAGCTTCTTGCACAGTATAAAAATCAATTAAACTCTAATGATCATAAATTTTTCACTTCATTACAAGTGAATGATGAATTTATTCTCCAGTAGTTAAGGGTAAACTCGTCACAGATCTGTTTTATTTTAAAAAAACCTAGAAGAGAACCTAGTGGAATGTTGAATTACCTCTGAAAATGGTTTATTTCGTTCCTTTTATTCTTTTGCATTTAAAAAAATGACAAATTCCTTTAGTTAATTTAATTACGTTGGAATGTGTTTTCAGGGTTAATCAATTTTTCAAGAATAAAGTTTAAAAAAAAACAAACGCTCAGTGGTACTACATATAAAAGACTCCCTGTAATTTAAAGTATAAAAACGAAAAAAAAAAACAGAATCATGCCCATGAAGAGTCTTCTTCACGTTGCATCGATAAGCTAAGGAAAGTGAAATTAATAATCATAAAAGAAACAAAACGGCATAACTAATTTACACAAGTGAGCATTAAAGGAGCTGAAGACGATGAAAGGAATATAACACTGTGGTTCATTTTCTATCATAATTTTTATTCATTATTTTATTTACACGAACTATTATGTGGGTAGATCTAGTGATACAACAATGAAAAGAGAAAAATCATCTTCCGAAAACTTCACGTCAACAGTTCCTAAGTAATAGGTACTAATAATAATCCATCTAGAGGTACATTTTAACAAAAAAAATAATTCATTATTTTACGTTAATGATGACATAACGTAGGGAAATCATCTTTATAACTCGAACTAAAATTTGATATGCAGCTCTTCGAAAATATACAAATTGCATAATTTTTATTCAAGTATTTCTCACTAATGGACTAAAAGAACTATTATTTGCGATTTCACCCTTCCATCGCAAAGGTCTCCTCCACACTGCCCCATCGTTCGCCCCCCACCCCAATCCATGAGAAGGAAAAACCAATAATGGGTGGAAATAAAAATGATTGGTGCACACGTGGAGAGAGCGATGGAGGGGGGAATTTTTGTCATTGAATTACGAAAAAAAGACAGTTGCATGACTCATAAATATACACGTACATGTATATATAAACCTATGTATATATAATAACTCGCAGCAATATAAAATCAATGATAAATAAATAAAACCTACTACAACTCTTTATATGTCTAACGCAAGGTGACGAGCAAATGGAAAAAATGAGGGAAATGTGTTCTACATGCATTTTATACACATTTGTCATAATTAAAACTAAACGAACAAAAAAAAATGAATACATATTGTAATAGACACCATTTAGGAGGAAAGATGAAAGACTCGCATGCATAAGAATTCTCATACTTTCTTTTATATTAAATGTGTACTTTATCGAGAAAGTAGGGAGTATGAAAAATATAACGAAACAATTAAAGTAATAATAAAAGAATAAAAGACTTGTTTCTCTCTCTCATTTCTCGCCGTTTGTTGGGTAAAATCTCCCTATTTAGTCATTGAATTTTCTCATTGTGGAGCAGTGGAGCGCGTGGTAATTACCATACGGTGGGCCATGGGTTTTTTTTTCCACAGTGGTGTGCACTGTGGCACCTGTTCACGGTGGAAAATGGGGGAGAATCTATCCCCTCTTTTTACCGGTCATTTCCTGAACCATGCTTATGTTTGTTGTACGGTGGAGACCCTTTCACAGCTGCACACGGGACAGTCTCAGACTGGACATTGCCGGGCATCCAGACGCTTCGAATAATTCACTCTTTAAAAATTCCATGCGATGATCCCCAATTAATTATGAATTCATAAGTTCATTCGTGCTGTGAAGGTACCCCTCGTGCAATCTCCAGTGAAGTTACAATTCTATCGCCAGAGTTTATCGATTGTTATGTTTTGTGTGAACCACTTCGTATTATATTCGCACCGGAAATCGTCTTTTTGAAGAAAGGACATTGTGTTAAACCGGTTCTTTTCCCTTTTCTTCTTCGGTCGAAAGTGTTCGATGATTACCATGTGAAGGATATTCACTAAGTTCAAGGGTTTGTGCCTGTTGTAACAGTGTATTACGAGGAGTTGAAGTAATCTTTAAGTCGTTGTGGATGAAGAGACGAGAGTATTCTTCCGATGTGGCAGGAAATGAGTGTCTGGACACGTGAATGCTATCCACTGTTATAATGCTGAAGTTATTGTTGATTATTTCGTTGGCAAATTTGAATTCAGCGCAATGTAAGTATCGATTTTGATAACTGGGGGGGAGGAGAGTTGTGAGGGGGGATTTTAACTGTGATTTTGGTTGAAGTGATCAGAGACACAAGATGCTTTCTGGAGAACGGTGCAACATCCTCGCATCTCTTTGTCGGCGAGGACAAAAAAGTCGGCGATACCATTGGTGTTTTAGGGGTCCTTGGGGATCCAAGTATCGATGGAGATATAGAATTACGTCTTCAAGAGCATGATAGTCCAGTTACTATATTACCTCATTCGCGAAATTTAACGCTTATTAGACCACTTGATAAGGAGGGCATCGATGGTCCCGCCAGTGTATACATTAACATTATATGCGAGAGACGACACACGCTAGATCCCGTAAGTTCATAACTCTGGAAAGTCGTGACACGAGTTTATTTCACGTATCAAGAAATTTAATGGAAAATATTTTATGCGATTCATTATGTTGAGGTTCTTTTCCGGGTGAATTTTATGACGAGAATGGGGAATAAATGCTGTGAGAAGATTTGAGAAATTTATATTGATCAATTTTTGAAGAAGATATCTGCATTTATTGCGTACAAAAATGAAAATCTATGAAATATTTGTGTTAAAAAGAAACGCAGGAAAAAACTTTTTTTTGTTTTATAATATTTCTTTATTTCTCCCGTAAATTGCACTCATAATTTCACGAAATTTAATAGAAAATATAAAAAACAATTGATTTTGGTTATTTTTGTACAAGTTATTCTGTTGAGATTGTTTTCTTTTTGAATTTTTTCATGAGAAAGGAATATAATTGCAGTCAGAACATTTGAGAAATTCATACCAAGGAATTTTTGTACTATATATCATGATTGATTGGGAAAAAAAATCAAATTCAAATCAATTGAAGTATTTTTATCAAAAAGAGCCGCCCGAGAAAAAATCGTATGAAATGCGCGGCTTTTTCTGTTGAATTTTTTCGTACTTGTTCATTTGAAATCGACTTCCTCGATTTTTTCATAATACTTCCTTATCTCTCCCGCAAATTGCCCTCATAATTTCAGTTTGTTAACAGTATAATTAATTCATAAGTCACAATGCCAGCCACTTTCTACGAGAAGGGGTCTTCCCCAACTTTCTAAAACCTAGCGATCTGCATCGACATTTTTTGGTGCATCCACTTGTTACCGAAAAATCATTCCCGCAGTTGTTCAATCCCCAATTAATGTAATTACTTCCTGATTCTACAGTTATTACTTGCATATTCCAGGGCTTTATGATACCTGTAAATATACGAGTAACCGACGCCAACGATAACGCGCCCCAGTTCGTCAATGCACCCTACATTCTCAACATATCCGAGGTAAACAAAGCTCTAAACAATTACCCGAAAAAAATCAATTAATCGAGTATTATTTATCCCAGATTTTTGTTTTCTTCGTTTCAAGTATTATACTTAGTAGTTCAGCATTTAGAGTTTCGTTGTTGAAAGCCATTAATGCATGAAATTCAGCAAACCGTAACTTGAGTTTAACGTTTGGAGTAGGGGATGTAGCGAATGACGAGTCAACTTGAAATTTCGTTATGTGTTAGTGAACGAGACGAGTGGGTGAGCTAGCGCGTTACCAGCTACGCGTAACGCTGTACTCACTCGCCGTTACAATAAAACAGCGGATATTTCCTATGTTTCGTTGGAGATGTGCCATTAGTGGATGAATCTTGGCCATCTGACATGGAAAAATTATGCTACTCCAGCGTTTTTTCTTTTCTTTTCCGTGAATTCAGGTCACGGTGGTGGGGACCAGGGTGCTCCAGGGAGTCAGAGCCATCGATGCCGATCAACCGGGACCGTACTCCACTGTGCAATATGCCGTTCTTCCTGGCTCGCATTCTGTAATTAATCCAATTTTCTAAGAGATTTCGTCTGTTAACACTCCGTTGGTCGCGCAAAAGCTGCGAACGCCGCTGGCCGCGCCGTAAGCGCCGCGCCGCACCGGCATAAATCGACGGAATGATAAATTTGAAAGATCTAGGAAAAATATGAAAAAAATCAAGAGTGATCTAGATCGTATACTTGAAGACGTCCCGTGAGATTTTTTATGTTCAGTGGTACCCTTAATTATATATTTAAACTCGAAGTTGACATGTTTTTCGGAAAATTCGCCTTATACACGGTACACGGCCCAGAGTTTTGGAATAAAAATTTGAAAATCCAACTACTTTTCCTCCTTCTCAGCCACTTTTATATACGATCACCTCTTTCTTTCTCGTTATTCTTTTATCTTCATCCGCGGACGCGTCACTCCTTTTTGCCTCAAAATCTTTAATAAACAGTTATTTATTTATTAAATGTACCCGTTCTTTACAATATTTTTGGTAGACATTTCATTGATTTTATTGATAGGACTTCTAGACACGTCAAAATGAGATGTCAAATTTTTTCAAATTTTTCTGAGGGTTTACTTCAGTTGTTTACTACAGTGTAATTTAAAAAATCGAAAAAAGTGCGGCGCGCATAGCGCGACCAACGGAGTATTAAAAAAATTATGACATTAATTTTCATAGGAAGTTCATTATGCAAGATCCTCGCAGAAGTCTCCTGAATTTTTCGTGTATGTACAAGAAAAAAATTCTAGGTTTCTAGATTTCGAACAACTTAGCGAATTAGCTAGACAATGCTATTGAATTTCTATGAGTTCTATTGATTCTTGACCGATTCTATCAAAATGTTCAATAGAAAATATTCTATAGAAAAAGTCAATAAAATTCGGTTTTCCTAAGTTTTTTTTTGTTTGATTTTCTGAATGAAAAGAAAAGAAAAATAGAGCGAAAAAGCTTGGGAAAACTGAGCCGAGGAAATTCTTTAGAAAATATCTCAATAGATTACGTTCTGTAGAAAAATCTAATTCCATTGACTTTTTCTACAGAATATTTCCTATTGAATATTCCAATAGAATTAGCCAAAAACTCATGAAAAGTTTAACTGAAATCCAATAGAATTTTCTAGCGAATTCGCTAGGTTTTTCTATTAATTTTTTTCATGCGTGTACGCATACGAGATAAATTCATAGATAAACCTAGCGAATTCAATTGAAAAATTTCATTGCAGTTCTGTTGAACTTTCTATCAGTGTTTAGCCAATTCTATTGAAGAATTCCGCAGCTCTACTGCGCGTTTGTTAAATAGAAATTTTCAATGGAAAATATTCTATAAAAAATCAGCAGAACTTTTTTTTCTAAATTTTTTGTTTAATTTTTTTAATGAAAAAGCAAGAAAAAAAAATTGGAGAATGCATGCCAAGGAATTTCTATGGAAAACTCTACTGAATTTTCCTATAAAATAATTTTGATCGGAAATTTTCTATTAAAAAAACGCGCTGTACAGTTGTGAAATTCTTTAATAGAATCGGCCAAAACCCAGTAGATTGTTCTGGTGCCTGTAAGAATCTTCAAATTCTTAATTTAAAAATGAATTCTGATAAAATTAAGAGAAAATTTCTACATCCTCCAACTATTATCATAAATATTCTGTGGAAATCCTAGATTAATGTCATCATTTACCTCTTTCGAATGAAGTACCTTAAACGCTGAAGAAGAAAAATGCACTAGAGTTATTGACATTCCTTTTTTCAGGATTATTTCGTGTTTATTAATGCTTTGGAGGGAACCCTGGTGCTGCGAAAGCCTCTGGATTACGAAACACTGAATAATTTTTCCGTTAATATTCGCGCTCAGGTTTGTAGCATTTTTCTAAATGACGCGAGACCGTTTGAGAGGTGATGGGGAATTTAGCAAAAACTGATTCAGAGGGATTTTCCATGAATTTTAATACTGAAAAAACAGGAAATTTCGTGAAAATTCAATAGAAATATAAAATTCAGTTTTTGTGCTGAATTTTCAATTCATTCAAAATTTATTCTGATATTACATGTATTGTTTGAAAGTAATTTGTCAATTCACGTTATTTATGAAACTTTTGCATTCGTTAAATATGAAAAATATGCAAAGCCATGTTTAAAAATGATTCAAAAGTTCTTTATTTCATTTCACTCAAAATAATATTGTATTTTTCGTAGACAATATCGCAAGGTTTAAGTGCTTTTGATGAGAGAAATGGAATCGTCAATTTTTTCAATGAATTTACAAATTAAAATGATTATTACAACTTCCGCTTTTGTTAAATATGACAAAAAATCCATTTTGGATTAATTTTTCCCATTTAACAAAACGATTAAATACGGAAGCTGAATGAATAATTTAGCACACGTATTTTTCTAGTTCGAAAAATCATGCAAAATCGAGCAGTCATCGAATTTTAGAATACGTGTCCAAAATGTTTTCTCATTAATTTTTCATTTTCAATAAAAAAATTACGTAAAAACCCAATCCCTCCAGAATCATTTTCCCAAAGCTAATTAACATCTTCCGGTCAATTAAATTCCAAAATCTTACGTTAACGCACTAGTTGGGAAGTACAATTTTTTACAAGTGGGTAATTACAATAGTTAGAAATGACATTCATCACCAAGTGCGTTAGAATTTCAAACAGTCCATTATTCTCCCCGTAATTTTAGGATCAAGGAAATCCTCCGCAGTCATCCATTACGACACTCTCGGTGAATGTAATCGACGCGGATGATCAAAATCCGGCATTTCTGCACGACCAGTACAGCATCGTCGTCCCGGAAACAGTTAGAAATGTAAGGGCCATTGGGTATCCATCACTTGTCTGAGCATTTTGATCACCTGCTCCATGAAACAATAACTCTATTGTTCATTCACAGAGAAAGGTGTTGGCGGTTTCTCCGGCACCTATTGAAGCTCGTGACCAAGACACTGGAATCAATGCCCCGATTAAGTACACTATTCAGGGTGGGATTCTTCCTTTCTTGAGTCTCAATTCACAGACTGGTGAAATTTCTCTCACACGTCCATTGATGGACCATGAATTATCAACACCTGTTACCATGGTTCTTAAGGTACGTGACTTTTCGGTGAAGGAAGATATTTACTTAATTGGAGTTTTCGTTATGTTCATTGTTTAGGCAACGCAAATTGACAATCCCGATCGATACAGTCTCGCAACTGTTATGGTGAGTCGGGAGAATGGACGTGAGGCATCGACTAAAGCAGGTATATTCAGCCGAAAATTATTTCTCTTGAGAAATTTGCAGATTCGAAAATCAATAGTCACTAAATAGTCTAGTCACTAATTTCTTTTGATTATGAAATTATTCGGAAAATTCACAATCTCAGGACAAAATGTGAATTTTTTTTATTTGTAGATGAAGAAATATTCTACAGAAAATTTCTGATTTTTCTTCGTGACATAATTGATTATCTTGCAAAAATGGAAAGGCATCATATTATAAACATGCGATTCTTCCAAAAAATAACGAATAGAAAAAATTGTTAGGCTATTGCATGGGATTTTTCCACATATTCAAAATACATTGGTTATTATGAATAAAAAAACATTCGTTATTAATTAAAAATATTCACGTTATTTGTTGAAAGGTTTATTGAGCGCAAAACTATTTCTCTTGAGAAATTTGCAGCTTCGAAAATAAATCCAGTCACGAATTTCTTTTGATTACGCAATTAGTCGGAAAATTTACAATCTCAGAACAAATCGATAAAATGATATCAAATGATATTAGAAAATGATATTATTTGTAGATGAAGAAATCTTCTACAGAAAATATCTGATTTTTCCTCGTGACATGATTGATTATCTTAAGAAAAAGAAAAGGAATCATATTATAACCATGCAATTCTCGGAAAGAATGGGATTTTTTCAAATATGCAAAATGCATTCTTCATTACGAATTGAAAAGACCGTTCGTCATTAATTAAAAAAATATTCACGTTAATTGTTCAAAGGTGGAAATTTGCCAGTGAAATTCGTGTTAAAAAACTTTCTCACGAGTGTCTCAGAGAACACTCCTCCCGGTAGTATAATCCTCACAACGGGGGTGAATAAAATCGACACAAAGCTGCGATTCTGGCTCGACGGTGTCACTGACGAAATGGAGAGGTTTTCCATCACACATTCCGGGGAATTGCTGCTCAAAGAGCCGTTGGATTACGAGAAGAAAATTCTCCACAGCTTCCTTGTACACGTCTCTGACGGAATAAATGTAAAGCCCTCCGATTTATAAGAATTGAGGTTTTTTCATGAGAAGAAATCGTGGAATATGACGGGGAGTTGAAAAATAACATGTATTTTTTATTGTCCCTTTTGTTCATTTTTTTGTTCATACTATTTTCTATAGAATGTCCTCGGTTCAAATTTTCAACATTTTTTTTTCTGACAAAGAGAAGACAAATAAAAATTTACTTATTCTATAGCAATTATATTACTTTTTTAAAATGCATTCATCAAAATTGATAACTTTCTATAGGAAAAGTTGTGTAGAAAGATAAAATTCTACTAATGTTCTCTGTAAAATAGTTTCTATTAGAAATTCTTCAATAAAATTGGGCCAAAAAATGGCAGAATATACAATAGAAATTCAATACAATTTTATATCGAACTCGGTAGGTTTTTGATTGATTTGAAAAGACGAAATACATGTCTATTTTCATATTCTTTAAAAAAATGAGAAACCAGTGGAAAACTTTTCGTGCAAAACCCAAGTTAGAAAAGTGAAAATGTTCTTCCAGAATGACACAGCCCGTGTAAACGTCTCAGTGCAAGACGTAAACGAATGGGAGCCCCGATTTCGTCACCCGCGCTACGAATTTCATGCTCGAACTCTTCGAGTGGGCTCTATCGTGGGTCGTTTGGAGGCAGCGGACGGCGACCGAGGAGACCGGGTTTCACTGTCCCTTCGAGGACCGGACGCTAGATTATTCGAAATCCGAGACAATGGAGAACTGATCTTAACATCCTCAGGCCCATTCAACGGTTCCCTGGCTAGGCTCGTTGCGGTTGCCTCAGACACGGGGAAGCCACCACGAACGAGCATGATCCCCCTCATTGTTCACATACCACCAAACGCTAGATCACCCGTTGCGGCTAGAGCTGCTCCTGCCTGGCTCAATGGGAGCATTCTACTTGTTGCTGTTTTTGGAGTCGTTTTGGGACTCTTGGGAGTTGTTATTTTAATTCTCATACTTTATATCTATAAACAGTGAGTACAACATTGAAGTAAAACTATGATTTTCATTTTTACTCATTTCTTCAACTTGAATGAATTTTACAGAATTTTTTTCGTTTTGAAAAATTATTTTTCACTATTTTTTCCCAGTCAATTTCATGTTGTTGTGAATTGTAATGAGACTGTTAGAAAACAATTGAAATTTTATGGGCAATCTGGTAGTCATTTTCATAAGAATGACATTGAATTCGATTTAGGGGGAACATAATAGTGAAATGCCATCTTTCAGCAGAAGTAACATACGAATTCCACAAGTTACTTGGATATTTAATTGAACATGACTTTTCAAAACCCAAATGGACGGAATTATCATAATTTTTCTGATTTTCCAGGAATAATGGAACCAAAATTTACAGTTTTCATTCATGTTCTGATCGAATTATTAAAAAATCAATGGAATGTTCAATTTTTCATAATGATAGTTCCTGAATTTAATAGGAAATCTTGATGAAAATTTCCAGAATCTGACAAAAAAAATGTAGACAAGAATATTTAACAATGTACATTACATTGGATTTAGGGGAAGAAAAAAAAATTTAATTTCCAATTTCAATTCAGTAAAACAATATTATTAATTTTTGCGGAACAGTTGAACTAAAATCTCCATTTTTCCCTGATTTTTCCATAAACTTGTGAATTTTGAATCATGAAATTCGTTCAAATTTCAGTGCAAGTAACTTCATAAAAATTTCCAAAAAGTGTACCAGAAATTTCAACCAAAAATTCCTGCGAGTGTCATCTCCTCATTTCTTTATTCGTTCCTTTGACTTCAGAAAGCGTCCAAAAAATTCAGGCTCAGTGAATTCCATCGGCACGGGCTACCGCGGGAAATCCCCAGTTCCCTCTGCCCTGAGTTCGAGCCCCCAGATCCTCGGAGCAACTGCGATTCACGAGGAAACCTCAAAAAGCACGAGACGACCGCGAGGAACGAAGAATCCAGTTTTCGGGGAGGACAACGAGAACCCGTACAACGCCGGAAGTATTCAAGACTCCAACCGTCAACCGCCGACTTACGGCCGTCACAAAGTCGCTCCGATGCCGATTACCCCCTCGTTATCTGCAACGTCAAATATTCCGAATATCGGAGGACTCGTGCAGAATATGAATGACCTGAGTGCGAGGATGAACCTAGATACAGTTTCACAGAATTCATCGAATTTCTCGGGGGATCCACCTGATTCTCTGATCCCTGCTTGGCCTGCCGACGACTCCAGACATGTTAAAAAATTGTCTTGGAATGATGACAGTAGAGTAAGATATTATTTCACTAAATTTCAAATTCAAGTGATCAAGTGCAATTATTCCAGACATTTTTATCGTATTTTTGTCGATGTAATAATGAATTTGTAAAATAAAACGAGTGGATTTCCCTTCAAAGTCATTTTTTTAAAGAATGAGGGAAAGTGGGGTCTACCTTTAATATTCAGTAAATTAAGAAGACAGAGAGGAATTTCCATTTTTTTATTTTCAAGGTATTTTTTAAGCTTCAAGAACTCATCATTGGAATTTCATATTCAATAATTGTGAAATTGCACGAATAAGAAATTTTTGGGAATGACAGTAGAGTAAATTTTATTTGACACAATTTTAAAATAAACATTAAATGGGATTCAAAATGAGTTCAAATTGTTTGTATCGTTTGATCAGAAGATATTAACGATTGAAGTCCCGTGACATTTTGCCAAAAAATCCCTCCCCATTGGAATAATTCTGTGTTCAAAATATTCAAAAATGTACAAGTAATCAAATAATTAGAATAAAAATGAAAATAATTTCTTTCCTTCTGTCCAGACAGGTGACAGTGTCGATGCAATGGGCTCAGAGCAGCGAGCCGAAAACACTCACCCAGGGCCGGACAAACTCAACCTTACCGTCTATTTCTAACATAAAAATTAAACTCAACCCCGATTATTACTTTCATATTTTATTTATAGAAGTGAAAAGAATAGCCATACATTTTTAAGAAATTCAAGAAAATGAAATTGTTTTTTTAATACAAACAAAAGTCCTTAGTTGTTCATAAACCATGTGCTTCACGAATCGACTTTGGTACGCACTTACATCAGAATTACGTTTACATTAAGCTGTTGAAATAACTGAAATGGTAGAATGAAAAGTCCGGTTTTTACTCGAGATTGATGACCAACAGATCGGGAGACTCACTGTCTCTCCTGGCATTGTCGTGATTTCTCCGAGGAGTCCCTTGACTCGAGGGATTTTTATTATTGGACATTTTCATCTGTTTTGCTGCAGGACCCTCGTCGTCATCCTCTGAGTCGGAAATCAGATCAATTACTGGAGCATTCTTCTTCTCCTCTGGTTTCGATGATACTGCTGAGGTACTTTCGTCTGTGGAAACAAAAAATTGAACAATTTAATCATCAATTCATTGTTTTGAAAACATTTCATTGAAAAAACGAGCGAATTTGCTAGAAAATTCCATTGGATTTCTATTGAAAGAAATTGATTACTGATTTCTTCTCTATTGGACATTTTCTGTAAAAAAAAGCGTAATAAAGCTCCGGAATTTTCCAATAGAAGTTCAGTAGAAATCCAACGAAATTTTCTATCGAATGCATTGAGTTTTTTAATGAAGTTTGGTCATCTCGTTTTCACATTTCATTACTTTTTCTATGAAAAGAAATGATTTTTCAAGATAATAGTGTTCCTCTTCATCAGTACAAGTGCTTCTCATTAAGAATGAAATGAAATTCGTTTAATTTAATTGACAAATGAAATTAGTTCATACCTAAATCGACTGTATCAACATCGACTTTAGCCCGTGAATTGGACTCTGCCTTCGCCTCCCCCTTGTCCTTGTCCTTATCCTTCTCCTTCTTCAGTACTAAATTCTCCCAAGAGCCATCCTGCAGCAGCTGTATCTCATTGACATCACTCAACAATTTCTTAGACAGCAGAACTTCTTGGAAATACCCATCAATAACGAGATTATCATAAAGTGCTGTTTTATCACAAACAGGACAGTTCCAAGTGGGTTTTCTCTCGTTCATCTGGAGATACAACGACGCATCGAAGCACTGTAGATGCAAACAGGTGCTGGCACGACACGGTGTACTCATTCTCATTTTACCCAGCGGACATGCCAGTGACACACGCAGCGACGTTGTGGCTATTTCACTGTCTGCATCCTCATTGAGTTTCTCTTTGATGAGACCACGTGTGTAATCGGAATGTCTGGCACCTCGGTTCTTAAGTCTACTGAGTAATTCTGAGCTCGTTAATTTTTTAACCATGTAGATTGCTACTGCATAACGTCTGCCGTAATCAGCGGACCAGGTCACTTGGATTGTGTTGGCTACTGTTGGGGAGAGCTTCACTAGGGGGCTTATGTTAACTGGTCGTGGAGGTCGTTTCGGCTCGACTCCTGGTTTATTCGTGGGAATGGGATTCTGAAATTAATGATGAACAGTATTAATTTCAGAAATTGAAGAACTGAAGAATTTCCAATAAACAAATCATTTTCTAAACTTCATAAATTTGATAAACTTTATTCTTCAGAACTGAAGAATTTGTGGAGAACTTCATGAAAAGCTTCATAATCGTTTCGTAACAACTGTCAATTTGACATTGATGAATTAAATAGTTGGGCAGATTAGTTTAAAAATGTAAAGAAGATAACATGCAAGGCTTGAAAAATTTTTTAGATATCAAATATTGTTTTCTGTGGAAGTTAATACTAATTTTCCATAATCTCTCATTTTGCGTTGTTGTCCTTATAAATAAATAAAAATGAATGAAAGTGAGAACTCACTGGCAGTGGGCATTGTTTTCCATTGACTTTCACCTGAACACTGGGTGGGAAATAGTCCTCCTGCTCGCAGGATGTCTCCTGAAGGCAGAATCTCATCTGAACCTGCAACAAGAATGAATAGCGCAAGTCTCTATGAGAATAAAAAACTAAAAACGACAGGGCGCCAATTAGAGGGGATGAAAACCTCAATTACTTGAATAATATATTCCATTTTGGACCCTGGTCTGCAATCCCTGTAAGTAGCAATGTCGGACGCCTGTTGTGGGGTCAAGTGAAACTGGAAACTGTTCTCCTGCAGTCTCATGGAGCCCTGGGGCATCAGGCTCGAGGGTTTGAGCAATTCTCCAAGTAAGTCGTAGAAGGGTAACTTCTTCAGTCTGACGTCTGGATGCACTGGATACTGACTCGGCTGCTGGATTTGCATTGGTGGGGGCAGGACTTTTGTTGAATAGGGGTAGGGAGCATAAACAGTGTTGTTCGATCTCTGTAAAACGGAAAAATTATTTGTACGAAACACTTCAGCAGTCAAACAATTGAACACGGTTAATCAATTGAGCTGTTGCATTGTTATAATTTTTTTCGTAAAGAAAATGATGGGATTTTTAAAGTACAAAAAATTACTAGTTCTTTTCGTTTTATTTTGAAAGATAAAATCGAGAATTTCCAACTGAAAATGAAAAGAAAAATTTATGGAGAGGGTAGATGTTTTAATAATGTCTAAAGATTTTTAAAAATGTTTCTTATATTGAGTTTTTGTTGGGTCTCACACAATAATAAATAAATAAGCAAGTGAATTAATGAATGAATGAATAGACGAAATCCAGTTTCCCGATTTTTTAAAAATTCTCCATGCAATTTTTTCCACAAAAACAAATACTTCAATTACCTGAGCTGCAACTGCTTGATAACTCGAGGGCTGATAAACCGGTGGTGCCCTGGCGACCTGAGACTGCGGCATAGACGCCTGGTGAGCAGGTGGCAAATCCTTCCCAGGTGCCACTCCAGATCCTCCATGCTGCTGGGTGACTCTACGCAGAACCCTGATCCAGGATTCATTATTATGGTGTTGTCTTCATAGAGAAATATAAATCATGCATTTTAATATGATTATAGAAGAAATTATGAACTCTACCTTGCATCATCGTTTCTCTGATGCATGTTTTCGTCCAATTGAGAATCACCACTTTGTTGGCTGTACATTTGGTGGGCAGCTAACTGATCCGCTCTGAAACAATGTCGATGATCGATGTTTGTAGTGAAAAATGAAAGTGACATGAGTGAAAATTCGATGAACTTATTTGAGTCAGTTTAACTGTGAGGTCAGTTGTTGATGGATAATTAATGACACGTGAGGAAATTTAATAGAAAATTTGGGAAAACAACACATTGGATTTTATTTTGTTCTTTAAAACTATTTCCATGCATATTCTATGGGAAAAGGCCAATAGATGTAAATTTTCCACCGCAACTTTTCCCTTTTTATTTTCCATTCTCTAGTGGTGACCACAAAGGCATACAGGAAGAAAGACAGAGCGTCTATCAACAGAAAACCGAATCCCAATAGAATTTTCCAGCAAAAACAAGCCTTAAAATTTTTTTTGCTACGTAAAAAATTTCGATGGCATCTTTTCTGTAAAAAAAGTCAATCTACGAAGAATATCTCTCGAAAAATTGAGATATAATTCTCCATGACGTAGATTTAGTTTCACAAATCCACTCAATATTTATTTACTCACTGAATTGTTTTATAGAGTTCACGAATTTTCAACTGCACTGGATGCGATCTCAGTCTCAATAATTCCAAAGCACGCAATTGCAATTCGTTTTTACGTCCCGATTTGTTTCTACCAGCGAAACCTAAAAGCATCTGAAGCTCAGACACTCGAAAACTTAATACCATATTCTGAAACATAAATGCCATTGCGTTAGGTGGATTGAATTCTGCTGACCGAGGTTGATTACAATTGTATCTGTTCTCAATACTTTTGGAGTGTCAGAGGGGATTAATGGTTGAGGGGCAAGAATGAGAGGGAAAATGATGGGTTTATGAAACAAATGAGGGGTTATGGTGTTCCCATGTCCCCCGATATGTGCCACCATGGGCTTGTCGTCATGTTTTTTATTTCACTTGAGAATCAAATGCTCAACGCAGTCATCACCAGGTGAATTCAGTACTTGCCTCCAATTCGTCTGCCTCGGAGGACATCCTTGAAGATCCCTTTCTTCGAGACGCCGTTTTCCCTCACAATTTTTCCTCCCTATTTTTATCGGATTTGTAATTACACCTTAATGTATCAAAAAACAAACATTAATTATTTACAACAACGGAATATTGCTTAGGACTCGGGGCTAACCGGAGTCCCCCGGTAGCTTCGGTTTTATTTTATACGGAGAGACAATCGGGGACAACTGTTTCGTTGATGCAAACACTTAGAACAGACATAATGGAAAAGAATACAATCTCGTACCACATTATCGACGTCGGGTGAATTAGAACCCTTCTTTATCTACTGCGTAGGCGATGAACGATGATGTCCGACCACAGTGGCACCTTTTGAAATATTGAGCGCCAAACTTGAAGAGTGGATACGTTAGCCGCCAAACCTCTAATGAGGACGAAGTTGACTCGTTTGTGACGGAATAATTTGGTTGAAGTTTTATTTTTGAAATAAATCCATTAGACCAGTACTTAGGAGAGCACATTAAAACCTTATTTATTAAACTTTTTGAACTCGAAAAACTTTAAACTGTCAACTACAAACTCAATAAACTTATGACAACTGTAAGTAAACTTTAATGAAAACTAATTGAAGGGAGAAGCTCGAAAAGTTGTCGGAACACCAGCCACGATGGGACTGACTTAACATACCCTTATTCACATCCCGGCAAATCATACATTTGGCAACATCTCAAGTCAAAATATAAATTACAAAGTTATTTTTGGCTGACTACCGATAAAAAATTAATCGTTGTTCTATGGAAAAATTGAATTTTGTAAGAAATCGCTCTCTTACCTCAAGGATCTATTACATCCTTTTCACCAAAATTCACGTTTTTTCAATTTTTCTGGTAAATTGTTGATCGGATTGACGTGAAAGAATATACCGTTTTTGCGTTTTATCATTACCTAATGACTCACGAAATTTCATGATCGTGCAATCATTTTCCTGCGTTTTTTCTAAAACTTTTCGAAAATTCACAAAACTTTAGAAAAAATGCAGGAAAATGATTGCACTACCATGAAACTTCGTGAGTCAGTCAATAATGATAAAACGCAAAAACGGTACATTATTTCGCGTCAATCCGATCAATAATTTGCTAGAAAAATGAAAAAAAACGTGAATTTTGGCCGAAAGGGTGTAGTACATTCTTAAACTCCTAGATCTGGTAAAATCGTTTAAAGCTTTTGATGTAATTGACCATTGGTGATTTTTAGCAAAATTTTTGTCGAAAAAGTTTTTTAGAAAAAATCTCATTGCAAAAATTTCGTTATCTTCGTTAGATCCGAAGATATTTCTCGGAAACTCAGCTACGAGCAAAGTCGACATAAACCGCTTTACGCTTCGCTACTGAACTTCGCAAGCATCGCAACACAAATTTATCATTTTTGGAATCGAATTTTATTCGTAAAATTGAACACAATAAAAAATTTTCACTTTTGCAATCGCATTACCCGTATAATCGATAAGATTATTCTGCAAAATAATCAGATTCGTCATCTCATTCGCGTAACCTTCTGATATCTCATTCCCAGCCAATCGGAATGTAAACAAACCGCCGTATCCGGTGACCGGCGAGGGCCGCGTACACCGAGCCCGGCCCAAACAAAGGACTGACGCAGTAGTTGATCGAACAGCATCCCCGAAAGACTTCCATCTTAACAGTTTTCATCGCTGACCCTCACAATTCCCAAAAAACCCCCCAAATCCACAAAAATGGATTTACGTATTCCGAACTACATTCGATCGAATCCCCACGTGATTAACGTGATCAACGGAGTGAATAAGCGTGGATTTTCGTTCCTCGAGAACGACGAGGAGAAAATCAAGTTTACGGTGCCCTATTTCGAGCTGTTCCTGAACACAGCGACATTTCCAACCGATGAAAAGAGCACCGAGAAGTCGATTGCATTCAGAGAGGAGGGGAACAGCGAATTCGTCTCGAATATTTACTCTAATCTCGATAATATCATCGCTATTTATACGAAGAGTGTTGCATACTCTCCAGGCGATACAAAAGAGTTGGCCCTGGCGTACGCAAATCGCAGTGCTGCATTATTCAAGGCGAGGGCCTACGAGGACTGCCTCTTGGACATTGAGAAGGCCCTCGGGAGTGATCTCTACCCGGACAGACTGCGTGCCAAATTACTCGTGAGGAAGTGCAAGTGTCTTTATGCTTTGAAGAGGTCTAATGAGGCTGAGTTCAGGAGAACGACTCTCGCTGTTTCCCAGTGGCTGGGGAAAATGGACCCCAAGGACTCGAGTAGAGAGACCATTCGGGCTTTTTTGGAGAGGCCCAAGGCCGACGAGTCGAACAAGGACGTGGGGGAACCCTTCAAGAAGTGGCCCTGCGAGGATTATTCACCTGAACTCTTGGATGAGAGTGCATCACTCCCGGGGATTTCATCGGGACTGAAGTTGAAGTATTCGGAGGACTTTGGAAGGCACTTCGTGGCTGCCAAGGACATCAAACCTGGGGAAATTCTTGGGGTCCAGAAGCCTTACGCCAAGGTCATCTGTCCGGAAATGTTCTATAGGCTGTGCTGGCACTGCGCAGGTCAGATCAGGGCTGGGATCCCCTGCAGATCGTGTGTCTATGCGGTATTTTGCGATGAGGAATGCAGGAGGAACGCTTGGAGGGAGTATCATGACATGGAGTGCCTCATTTTGCCTCTCGTACAGGCGCAGGAGGTCGATCACGTCTTTCTCATGGCTTTCAGACTGAGTATTCTGGCGATGAAGGAGGCTGGGGGCATCGATGGGGTCAAAAACGTTTTGAGGAAGATTGAGTCTTGTTCAGGTAGAGCTGGAGACCTGATGAGTCGATTTTTAGCTTATGGGGGATATTTAGTTGTCCGGGAGAAAATGATTGTTTAATGAAAAACGATTAACCAGAAGAAAAATTTTAGTTGAATTTAAATTGAATTTTTAGCAATTAATGCGAGAATGTTGAGAGATTTCTTATTTCTCACGGAATGAAAGGGGAAATGTTTAGTAATCCAATAATGCAACAAATTCCGTACAGAATCTCAATTACACTGTGGGACATTTTTGAATGTTTAATTGATTTGATGATTTTAATGATTTAATGAGACAATGAGTTCAATGATTTTTTTTATGTATTCAGGAAAGTCACGAAGTTTAATTTTTTTGTTTTCAAAGAATGCGAAAATTTTAATCGGAACTTGAATTTACAAATCCATTTGCCATCCTCACTTGAATTTTCATAATTCACAAACTTTTATTATCATATGAAATTGTCATTGAAATTTCCATTCGAAATTCCGCTGTGACAAAGCTATTGAAATGTCCTGTAAAATATTGAATTAAATAGTTGAAGAGGTTGAATATGCCCTCAATTTTTACTAGAAATTTCAAATGGACTTGTCTATTGGAACAAAAATTGATGGAAATGTCATTATTAGTTCGTGCTTTTGGCTAATGTACAATTCGATTTCCTTCTGTGCAGATTCATTGACAAAAGGCTTTGTGAAAGGTATTCTACATCCATCCGAATTCTCGAGTATCTGTGGCCTGATGCAGCACGCTGACAAACGATCCCCATTCGCCCAATTCTGGTGGTCATTCTCGTCTCTATTCATCTCGATTCTTATTGTTCGTAGCACTGAAGCCATGAGGGAATATGTGATTGCTGATATCGTTTGTGCAGTCAGTAGAGAGGACTTCATCTCTGTGGCTGCACTGATTTTCAGGAACATGCAGATTGCAGCTAACAACGGCTACTTCGTGAGTGTAATTTTCGGTAAATAATCATGAATTTATCAGCTCGAGTTAATTTTGTTGTGTCGTTTCAGGTGACATCAGAGAAACATGGAAAAACAGTGAATCGATATTTTGCTATCACTCCAGCATTTTCCCTGTTTAATCACAGCTGTCACGCATCAGCTGGATTACACGATTTCAAGAACAAACTCGCTGTTTATGCACTTACACCCATCAAAGCTGGCGACCAGGTATTCATCAATTATGGATGCGATTTCCTCTCTCACACGAGGACTGAGAGACGAGAGAAGTTGAAGATTGAGTACTGTTTCAATTGCAAGTGCATTGCGTGCGAGAATGATTGGACTTCTGAGGATTGTCAGTCATATCAGGTACATCATTGTTAGCATTGGTTTTTGGCGCTTGGATTTTTAGAGATATTCGTGATTCAGAAATAAATTCATAGACTTCATTGAACAGTTACTTCAGTATGGCCTCTGAAGTTTTGCTATTGATAGAAAATTTTCCCGGAAATTTTAAGAGAAACATGCGCAAATGAATAATTTATTGAGCATCATTCTAGATTTTTTGAGCAAAAAATTAGTCAATTTCGTAAAAATTCCATGAAATTTCTCAAATATTATGAAAATTTTGAGAATTATTGTCTTAAACTTTGAATTTATCATCATTTCATATTATTACTGAAACTTTCACATTTGTGAAATATAAGAAAATGCCATTTGAAGAAACAATTTGAATTCATTCAATTCATCATTTCAATTTCAATTTGATGTTAAATTTTCCCAAAAATTATGAGAATTTTTACGTTTATTGCCTTGAACTTTGAATTCATTCCCAGCTCATATTATTACTGGGACTTTCACATTCTTGAAATTAAAAAAAATGAAATTTTATTGAATTTATGACATGAATGGAAAATTCATGAATGTTCAAAATTGACGAATTATTCTCGATTAAATTCCGAAAAATATCTCACAGAAATTTCTCTCTATCTGTTATCCCCCAGAAACAAGAATTATCCCTGATTGGAAGAGCAACGATCAACGAGGTGCTCGCTGGAAGGGACCAGATGCTTCGAACGATCTTCAACGAGTCTCTGGAAGGAATAAACTTCCCATTTCGCATATCCAAACTCGTTGATTGCATCGTACACTTCAACGAGCACGCTCGTGCCCCTTGCAAGGAACTAATTGAGTTGGAGAAATCATTGAACAGAGCCTTTCGTTTCTACGGGAATCGTTATGAATCGCTGGAGTAAACGTCCATTGGTCTTGAAAACTGGCAAGGTTTCAGTGTTATCAGTTATTTATTATGTTTCATTGGTAATTTCAATTTCTACGCAATTTCTTATCTCTCATGTGCTAACAGTATGAGTAAACATAAGTCTTCGGTGCAGTAGAATTTGAAAAAATAATACTACATCGATGAGGAACAAAAATATTTATTGGATGGCGCACAATACATTGAAGTATTAGATTTCTTTCCTCCAACTGCAATTGGGTTTTTCCATGGAATTTTTCGCCTACAATAAGATAACAAAAGATGAAAAAAACAGGGAAGAAAAAAAAATTATGCAAATCCCAATAATTACATTTCATGCATTATTGTATTTCCATGTTTATACAGCTCCAGTTCAATAAAAACAAAGCATTAAGATTGAAAGAACGTATTTTATTGTACAAAAATTAATTTTCTTCATTCTATATTCGTTACCACAATGATCAGATGAAAGAATGACAACTCAGTAGCGCAGCGGTAAAACGATTCGAGTCGATCTTGACTAGCGGCCAGTTTTCAATGAATATCTCGAAACCTAAGGCAGAGAGCAACATTTTTGTCAAAACCCTTTTTGTAGGCCTCATTTCTCGCTACAAAAAAGGTCTTCACAAAAATTTTGTTATCTCCCTTAGATTCGGAGATATCCCTCAGAAATTCAGCTAAGGGCTGAGTCAACTGAAGTTTTACTGCCTCTACTAAATTTACGGACTAATTATGTTAGAATCTTAATATCGATACATGCTTCATCGTCTAGATCTAGAATGTCAGGCGTGTCAGGATCTTCGACCTGGTCTCCATCGAAGTAGAATTTAATCTTTTCCACGGGGACTTCCAACTCCTTGGAACAGTGTTCTCTGAGTTTGCTGAATGGCTCGTCTTTCCTTAGTTTATACATAACAGACTTCTTCGCTGACACTTGTGCTTTTATCTTGCACATGTCTTCATCGTCATCTTCGTCTTGATTTTCCTGATGTTTCGATGATTCCGCGCTTATGACACCCCCCTCTGTGAATTGAAAGTATCTATTCAGCTATCTATGGAACACGCATGTAAATCCGGTAAAAACTTTGGAAATTTTGCAATTTTCCAATTTTTCTTGTTTGATTTTCTTGATGTAAAGAAAAACAAAATAGAATGAAAAAAAATTGAAAAATTTGAGACGAGGAAATTCTGTAGAAAATATCTCAAGAGAAAAAGTTGTACAGAAAAATCGAATTCTATTGACTTTTTCTACAGAATATTTTCTAGTGAACAGTTCAATAGAATCAGCCAAAAAACAAACAGAAAGTTCAATAGAAATTCACCAGAATTGTCTTGCAAATTCGCTAAGTTTTTCTCTCAGAAATCAATGAGAACAAAAATGGAGTATCCGGTCTAAATGTTACGGTAAAAAATATTACGCCATAATATTACGGTAAATAATATTACGATCCAAATTGTTACGGGCTCTAATTATTATTGGTCGTTTTTATTATTGGAAGTGACATTACAACATTTTATTACTACTTTTTAATCATCCAATGAATATAATTTCCATTTGCAAATTATTGATTTTTGATAGTTGTGTTGAATTAAATTATATCATTATTAATTATCATTTTTCTAATTATTACCACCATTGTTATGGATTATTATTTTCCGTTATTTATATCATTTTTTATCATCCGTGTCGAGCATTCTGATATAACTAACGTTTGTTGAAGAATCTTCGGTGTTGTGTGTGAATGTTTTAGGGAATTTTATTTTATTTTGGGGGATTAATATACACCTGTTGAGTAATCGATGGTAACTGACCTCGGGTCATATTTTTTGGTATTGGGCTATTATTGTATCGATTTGATTTTTGGAGACCATACCTTTATGTACGGTAATATTACGGTTCCGTAATATTTAGACCTGTAACCCAAAAATGGAGGATCAATGTGACACGTAATTCTACAGAGCATTCTACCAAAACATCTTTAGAGTGAGTATAAAATTGATGAATACCCATTGGACTAATTAGAGTTCTGGGAGGAAACCGACTCCGCAATAATATTATTCTTCGGAAAGCACGAAAGTCTGAGAGAAAAATTGTCAAGTGAACGCACACCGCAGACGTCTGACGTACTTGAATTGTATAGATTTCTCGAATTCATTGATTTGACAGGTGATAATGAAGATATAATTATTCTGAAGTCCTCGCACATTCCGTACTTCAACAAATTGAATGGCATCAGGCTTATCATAATCTCGACATTATTATTATGTCTTTCAATGCAGTGAAATTTCTGGTCACGCACTGATTGCATGTGAATAAAACATGAATTTTGGAGGTAACACTAACTTACATAATTTCTTTGAGGGAACTGTGAAATAAAAGACTATAATTTTGAGACTCACCTAAAATATCGATTATTGATAATTTCAAACTAGCTGGGGTATCACTGGGTTTTATCAACATATCTTTACGTGTAACAATTATCCGATTGACTGGAATGTTTTCTTGATCAGCAAATTTTTGGAAGATCTTCATTAACGATTCATGCTGAAACATTAATTCACATTATCAATTAATACAAAATAAACTTCACGGTGAGGGGGGAGGGAATAATTGTGAAGATGGAATTTTTAGAGGGAAAAGGAAATTCCTTTATCCTCACCTTGTCCAATTGAATGCTCTCGATCTTATTCGATTTCCACCTGACGTGAACATCGACCATTGGGTCATCAATGATTGTGTCATCAAGCCCTTCGAGGTTACTCTCGTTCAGTGCTTGTCTCGGTGGACTGTCAAGAATTTCAATGGGTGTTTCTAGGGTTCTAGGAGGCTCAGCATCGACTGACGACAGATCAATGACACCTTCATCCATGTGAGAACTCGCTGAATCTGAGATCGTTTCCTGGAGAGATATTTTTTTTTTATTATGATATAAATAATAATAAATTGAGCAAATTAATTCCATTGATTCTATCGAAAATTTCCGCAGCTTTTCATGCATTTGTTTATTGTTTTTAATAGAAGTATTCAATAGTATATATTGTATGATAAAAATCAAAATCTGTCGATTATTTTCATGAATTCATTAAATTAAACATTTCCCTTCAAGAAATGCATAAGCAAGTTGTTTAATTTTTCGATAATTCAAGTGAACAGCACTAGAATAGAATAATCACCAAAATTTTCAATAGAAAAAAAATAGGAAACGTACGACGTCATCACTGTCTGAGCATTGGCCTACTGATGTCACTGATTTAACTGAGCCATTTTTCACAGTTTCCTTAACTACAATGTCATTGCCATTAGGAGTTTCTATGACTGGAGTTTCTCCAGGCTTTCCTCTGGGTGGAGGTGCCCTTGGTGGATCTTTCTTCTGTGATTTCAAAGCTAAAGTTAAGGGGAAAGGGTCAATAGTTGATTCATTTCCTAGCAGAATTATTTATGTTACCTTTTAATCTAGCTGCAGCATTGCAATAATCATACTCGTCGTCCTCTGAACTACTTCCTGACGTAGAAGCCATCTCCAAATAATACTCACACCATCAAGGAATTAACAAACAGCATGAGAGTGCTAACCTCGAAGCACTGAACCAGTCAGAACATCGATGAATAGGAAGTTAATTAGTTCGAATAATGTCAAAAATATATTGATCACTGTGGAAATGTTATAATTATGTGTTTTTTATAATAAATAGAGAACTGCCATCACTGTAAAAGGCCACCGGTAACTTTTGCATATCAACAAATGGTACATATTGTGCTACTGCCAGCGGTTGGGTAAATAAACTAGCGCGCGTATTCGAGAAAATTTGAAAATGGTCTCCTTTGGGATCAAAGTGAATGTGCATTATTGCTTTATGAAATTAAAACCTTCGGAGAATGGATTAATTGACGACAATTGAATGGTCAATATGAAAATGGACTGATAAGTATGAGAATCTTAGTTTTTTAACTTCAGTTGAAAATCAAGAGGAAACACGAACGAGAAAATTTCATAATAAAAGATAGCGAATTCGATGGAAAAATCTATTGTATTTTGACTGAAAATTCTATTAGTTTTTTACGATTCTGTTGAAGAATTTTACAGATTTAGTGCGCACTTTTCAATAGAACATGTTCAATAGGTACTATGAACATATTCTGTAGGAATTCCTCGACATGAATGTTCTAGAATTTCCCACTCGATTTTTCGGCGCTTTTCATTCGAAAGAGTGAAAAAAAGAACTTAGAAAAATATGACCCAAAAAATTTCAGTAGAAAATCTTTCGATAAAATAAGTTGTATGAAAAAATCGAAGTTTGTTGATTTTCTATAACATTTTTTCCATATTTTATCAGTAATGAAGAACTAATGCGTTACAAACGATGAAGAATACGCTTCATGCCCGATAACAAAGATTTGTGACACGATAAAAACAGATTTTTACTTAAATTGCTCTGTACAATTGCCCTCCTTCAACGAAAAAAAATGATGCAATTAGCTCAATTGATCGGTCACAGAAGTGAAGCTCATGATGAAATTTTTATGTATACATTTTCTGGCGACTTCACATCGATGCAAAAAACACAAAAAACCTCAGCTGTGCTGGGAACAAGAGACAAAAACTTAAATATCAT
This sequence comes from Diachasma alloeum, assembly GCF_001412515.2. Classification (NCBI taxonomy): domain Eukaryota; kingdom Metazoa; phylum Arthropoda; class Insecta; order Hymenoptera; family Braconidae; genus Diachasma; species Diachasma alloeum. The sequence continues at coordinate 1,612,225 of NW_021680349.1, forward strand.
CAATGGCGAATCGCATTTTGTAATGATATGTAAAGTAATCTGCACGAACACAGTATTTAAATAAATGGATTGCTGATGAACTGAAATGAATGTCGATTTGGTAATGATAACGATGATTGTGATATAGACAAACATTGGCCAGATGGGACAACACGAAATTGTGCGTATAGGTATGACGTTATCCATGCAATACGGTATAAAAGCATAACAAGCGAGATGGATGTGCAGTCAGTGAGGAGATTTGTAGGAAGATGCGCTTCCTTCTGATTGTTGTTGCTCTGGTCACGTGGCAGGGACTGGTTTCTGCCAGTCCGCCCAGAAAGCGAGATGTCAAAGTGGACTTGTTTATTGAGGATGGAAAAGGACTGGATGAACTGCAAATTGACCTGGGAACGATTGAACAGATTGAAAAACTCAATCAAGATGCAGTTGTGACAATCAAAGAAGGAGAGCATGGCTGGTCCATTGTAAGCGCGACGGCGCGATCAGCGTCCAGCGCATCCTCATCTGGCTCAGGTAAGGAGAATTTTTTGAGCTAGTGGAGTAAGAATAAAATGGAAGATTATAGCATAGTGAATAGAAAATTGTTGAGATACCTGACCGAAAAGTTCACTTTTCGGGACGGTTTAGGATGGATCAACTCCACAGGTCGTGCGTTAAACCAAACTATTCCAGTGCGTAAAGATACGCTATACGCACTGGGAACTTATTTTTTTCATGGCATTGAATTGATTTACTCCATGCAGAAAAATGTCGGCTCTACTGCCGCCCGCAACAGTAAACTCGACAAGTATAAAAAAAGTGTGTTACAAGTGCATGCAAAAGAGTATTGCTTTACGCACTTGGAACACATTGTACTATTTTATCGCTTCGTAAATGATGATAGATATTGCAATTTGTAGTTGTGTAAAGTGTTTTTTGGCAAAGAGTAACTTCAGCCGTATACGCCCAATCTTCCCAAATCCCCACATACGGTTGTGCTCCCCACCACTGAAATCGAAAGAACGTTTTTGGTAAAATTTCTTACATCATCCAGGATCCGGTTCAGGTTCAGGAACTGGCAGTGGATCAGGATCTGGTTCAGGTTCAGGAACTGGGAGCGGAGCAGGAGCAGGCAGTGGTAGCGGATCCGGATCAGGTGATAAACGACAAATGAATATCTGCCCTGAACAATGAGGTCTTGATGAGAAGTATTCATTTTGAGTTGTACCAACTATTTCATTTTACAGGAGCCGGTTCCGGAGCAGGTCGCGGAGCTGGCACCGGAAGTGGCAGTGGATCAGGCAGTGGTGTCGGTGCCGGAAGTGGTAGAGGATCAGGCAGGGGAGCCGGTGCCGGAAGTGGCCGTGGATCAGGTAGTGGGGCCGGTGCCGGAAGTGGCAGCGGGTCAGGCAGTGGAGTAGGTGCCGGAAGTGGTAGAGGATCAGGCAGTGGAGTTGGTGCTGGAAGTGGCAGAGGAGCAGGCAGTGGAGCCGGTGCAGGAAGTGGCCATGGATCAGGTAGTGGTGCCGGTGCCGGAAGTGGCAGTGGAGCTGGTGCCGGAAGTGGCAGCGGGTCAGGCCATGGAGTAGGTGCTGGAAGTGGCAGAGGAGCAGGCAGTGGAACCGGTGTAGGAAGTGGCCGTGGATCAGGTAGTGGGGCCGGTGCTGGAAGCGGCAGCGGATCAGGCAGTGGTGTCGGTGCCGGAAGTGGCAGAGGAGCAGGCAGTGGTGTCGGTGCTGGAAGTGGCAGTGGATCAGGTAGTGGGGCCGGTGCCGGAAGTGGCAGCGGCGCAGGCAGTGGAACCGGTGCAGGAAGTGGCCGTGGATCAGGTAGTGGGGCCGGTGCTGGAAGCGGCAGCGGATCAGGCAGTGGTGTCGGTGCCGGAAGTGGCCGTGGATCAGGTAGTGGGGCCGGTGCCGGAAGTGGCAGCGGGTCAGGCAGTGGAGTAGGTGCCGGAAGTGGTAGAGGATCAGGCAGTGGAGTTGGTGCTGGAAGTGGCAGAGGAGCAGGCAGTGGAGCCGGTGCAGGAAGTGGCCATGGATCAGGTAGTGGTGCCGGTGCCGGAAGTGGCAGTGGAGCTGGTGCCGGAAGTGGCAGCGGGTCAGGCCATGGAGTAGGTGCTGGAAGTGGCAGAGGAGCAGGCAGTGGAACCGGTGCAGGAAGTGGCCGTGGATCAGGTAGTGGGGCCGGTGCTGGAAGCGGCAGCGGATCAGGCAGTGGTGTCGGTGCCGGAAGTGGCCGTGGATCAGGTAGTGGGGCCGGTGCCGGAAGTGGCAGCGGGGCAGGCAGTGGAGTAGGTGCCGGAAGTGGCAGAGGAGCAGGCAGTGGTGTCGGTGCTGGAAGTGGCAGTGGATCAGGCAGTGGAGCTGGTGCCGGAAGTGGCAGTGGAGCCGGTGCTGGAAGTGGCAGCGGCTCAGGTAGTGGAGCAGGTTCCGGAAGTGGTATAGGATCAGGCAGGGGAGCCGGTGCCGGAAGTGGTAGAGGGTCAGGCAGTGGAGCTGGTGCCGGAAGTGGCAGTGGAGCGGGTGCCGGAAGTGGCAGTGGATCAGGCAGTGGTGTCGGTGCCGGAAGTGGCCGTGGATCAGGTAGTGGGGCCGGTGCCGGAAGTGGTAGTGGGGCTGGTGCCGGAAGTGGCAGTGGAGCCGGTGCTGGAAGTGGCAGCGGCTCAGGTAGTGGAGCAGGTTCCGGAAGTGGTATAGGATCAGGCAGGGGAGCCGGTGCCGGAAGTGGTAGAGGGTCAGGCAGCGGAGCTGGTGCCGGAAGTGGCAGTGGAGCCGGTGCCGGAAGTGGCAGCGGCTCAGGTAGTGGAGCAGGTTCCGGAAGTGGTAGAGGATCAGGCAGGGGAGCCGGTGCCGGAAGTGG
>NW_021680349.1:1615078-1632092 GCF_001412515.2 Diachasma alloeum
AGGATCAGGTAGGGGAGCCGGTGCCGGAAGTGGTAGAGGGTCAGGCAGCGGAGCTGGTGCCGGAAGTGGCAGTGGAGCGGGTGCCGGAAGTGGCAGTGGATCAGGCAGTGGTGTCGGTGCCGGACGTGGCCGTGGATCAGGTAGTGGGGCCGGTGCCGGAAGTGGCAGTGGAGCTGGTGCCGGAAGTGGTATTGGATCAGGAAGTGGCAGCGGCTCAGGTAGTGGAGCGGGTGCCGGAAGTGGCAGTGGATCAGGCAGTGGAGCGGGTGCCGGAAGTGGTAGAGGATCAGGCAGGGGAGCTGGTGCCGGAAGTGGTAGAGGATCAGGCAGTGGAGCTGGTGCCGGAAGTGGCAGTGGAGCCGGTGCTGGAAGTGGCAGTGGAGCCGGTACTGGAAGTGGCAGCGGCGCAGGTAGTGGAGCAGGTACCGGAAGTGGTAGAGGATCAGGCAGGGGAGCCGGTGCCGGAAGTGGTAGAGGATCAGGCATTGGAGCTGGTGCCGGAAGTGGCAGTGGAGCCGGTGCTGGAAGTGGCAGTGGAGCCGGTACTGGAAGTGGCAGCGGCGCAGGTAGTGGAGCAGGTACCGGAAGTGGTAGAGGATCAGGCAGGGGAGCCGGTGCCGGAAGTGGTAGAGGATCAGGCATTGGAGCTGGTGCCGGAAGTGGCAGTGGAGCCGGTGCTGGAAGTGGCAGTGGAGCCGGTACTGGAAGTGGCAGCGGCGCAGGTAGTGGAGCAGGTACCGGAAGTGGTAGAGGATCAGGCAGGGGAGCCGGTGCCGGAAGTGGTAGAGGATCAGGCATTGGAGCTGGTGCCGGAAGTGGCAGTGGATCAGGCAGTGGTGTCGGTGCCGGAAGTGGCCGTGGATCAGGTAGTGGGGCCGGTGCCGGAAGTGGCAGTGGGGCTGGTGCCGGAAGTGGCAGTGGATCAGGCAGTGGAGCCGGTGCCGGAAGTGGTAGAGGATCAGGCAGGGGAGCCGGTGCCGGAAGTGGTAGAGGATCAGGCATTGGAGCTGGTGCCGGAAGTGGCAGTGGAGCCGGTGCTGGAAGTGGCAGCGGCTCAGGTAGTGGAGCAGGTTCCGGAAGTGGTAGAGGATCAGGCAGGGGAGCCGGTGCCGGAAGTGGTAGAGGGTCAGGCAGCGGAGCTGGTGCCGGAAGTGGCAGTGGAGCCGGTGCCGGAAGTGGCAGCGGATCAGGCAGTGGAGTAGGTGCCGGGAGTGGTAGAGGATCAGGCAGCGGAGCTGGTGCCGGAAGTGGCAGTGGAGCGGGTGCCGGAAGTGGCAGTGGATCAGGCAGTGGTGTCGGTGCCGGACGTGGCCGTGGATCAGGTAGTGGGGCCGGTGCCGGAAGTGGCAGTGGAGCTGGTGTCGGAAGTGGTATTGGATCAGGAAGTGGCAGCGGCTCAGGTAGTGGAGCGGGTGCCGGAAGGGGCAGTGGAGCCGGTGCTGGAAGTGGCAGCGGCGCAGGTAGTGGCGCAGGCTCCGCAAGTGGTAGAGGATCAGGCAGGGGAGCTGGTGCCGGGCATGGTAGAGGATCAGGCAGTGGAGCTGGGGCCGGAAGTGGCAGTGGAGCCGGTGCTGGAAGTGGCAGCGGCGCAGGTAGTGGCGCAGGCTCCGCAAGTGGTAGAGGATCAGGCAGGGGAGCTGGTGCCGGGCATGGTAGAGGATCAGGCAGTGGAGCTGGGGCCGGAAGTGGCAGTGGAGCCGGTGCTGGAAGTGGCAGCGGCGCAGGTAGTGGCGCAGGCTCCGCAAGTGGTAGAGGATCAGGCAGGGGAGCTGGTGCCGGGCATGGTAGAGGATCAGGCAGTGGAGCTGGGGCCGGAAGTGGCAGTGGAGCCGGTGCTGGAAGTGGCAGCGGCGCAGGTAGTGGCGCAGGCTCCGCAAGTGGTAGAGGATCAGGCAGGGGAGCTGGTGCCGGGCATGGTAGAGGATCAGGCAGTGGAGCTGGGGCCGGAAGTGGCAGTGGAGCCGGTGCTGGAAGTGGCAGCGGCGCAGGTAGTGGCGCAGGCTCCGCAAGTGGTAGAGGATCAGGCAGGGGAGCTGGTGCCGGGCATGGTAGAGGATCAGGCAGTGGAGCTGGGGCCGGAAGTGGCAGTGGAGCCGGTGCTGGAAGTGGCAGCGGCGCAGGTAGTGGCGCAGGCTCCGCAAGTGGTAGAGGATCAGGCAGGGGAGCTGGTGCCGGGCATGGTAGAGGATCAGGCAGTGGAGCTGGGGCCGGAAGTGGCAGTGGAGCCGGTGCTGGAAGTGGCAGCGGCGCAGGTAGTGGCGCAGGCTCCGCAAGTGGTAGAGGATCAGGCAGGGGAGCTGGTGCCGGGCATGGTAGAGGATCAGGCAGTGGAGCTGGGGCCGGAAGTGGCAGTGGAGCCGGTGCTGGAAGTGGCAGCGGCGCAGGTAGTGGCGCAGGCTCCGCAAGTGGTAGAGGATCAGGCAGGGGAGCTGGTGCCGGGCATGGTAGAGGATCAGGCAGTGGAGCTGGGGCCGGAAGTGGCAGTGGAGCCGGTGCTGGAAGTGGCAGCGGCGCAGGTAGTGGCGCAGGCTCCGCAAGTGGTAGAGGATCAGGCAGGGGAGCTGGTGCCGGGCATGGTAGAGGATCAGGCAGTGGAGCTGGGGCCGGAAGTGGCAGTGGAGCCGGTGCTGGAAGTGGCAGCGGCGCAGGTAGTGGCGCAGGCTCCGCAAGTGGTAGAGGATCAGGCAGGGGAGCTGGTGCCGGGCATGGTAGAGGATCAGGCAGTGGAGCTGGGGCCGGAAGTGGCAGTGGAGCCGGTGCTGGAAGTGGCAGCGGCGCAGGTAGTGGCGCAGGCTCCGCAAGTGGTAGAGGATCAGGCAGGGGAGCTGGTGCCGGGCATGGTAGAGGATCAGGCAGTGGAGCTGGGGCCGGAAGTGGCAGTGGAGCCGGTGCTGGAAGTGGCAGCGGCGCAGGTAGTGGCGCAGGCTCCGCAAGTGGTAGAGGATCAGGCAGGGGAGCTGGTGCCGGGCATGGTAGAGGATCAGGCAGTGGAGCTGGGGCCGGAAGTGGCAGTGGAGCCGGTGCTGGAAGTGGCAGCGGCGCAGGTAGTGGCGCAGGCTCCGCAAGTGGTAGAGGATCAGGCAGGGGAGCTGGTGCCGGGCATGGTAGAGGATCAGGCAGTGGAGCTGGGGCCGGAAGTGGCAGTGGAGCCGGTGCTGGAAGTGGCAGCGGCGCAGGTAGTGGCGCAGGCTCCGCAAGTGGTAGAGGATCAGGCAGGGGAGCTGGTGCCGGGCATGGTAGAGGATCAGGCAGTGGAGCTGGGGCCGGAAGTGGCAGTGGAGCCGGTGCTGGAAGTGGCAGCGGCGCAGGTAGTGGCGCAGGCTCCGCAAGTGGTAGAGGATCAGGCAGGGGAGCTGGTGCCGGGCATGGTAGAGGATCAGGCAGTGGAGCTGGGGCCGGAAGTGGCAGTGGAGCCGGTGCTGGAAGTGGCAGCGGCGCAGGTAGTGGCGCAGGCTCCGCAAGTGGTAGAGGATCAGGCAGGGGAGCTGGTGCCGGGCATGGTAGAGGATCAGGCAGTGGAGCTGGGGCCGGAAGTGGCAGTGGAGCCGGTGCTGGAAGTGGCAGCGGCGCAGGTAGTGGCGCAGGCTCCGCAAGTGGTAGAGGATCAGGCAGGGGAGCTGGTGCCGGGCATGGTAGAGGATCAGGCAGTGGAGCTGGGGCCGGAAGTGGCAGTGGAGCCGGTGCTGGAAGTGGCAGCGGCGCAGGTAGTGGCGCAGGCTCCGCAAGTGGTAGAGGATCAGGCAGGGGAGCTGGTGCCGGGCATGGTAGAGGATCAGGCAGTGGAGCTGGGGCCGGAAGTGGCAGTGGAGCCGGTGCTGGAAGTGGCAGCGGCGCAGGTAGTGGCGCAGGCTCCGCAAGTGGTAGAGGATCAGGCAGGGGAGCTGGTGCCGGGCATGGTAGAGGATCAGGCAGTGGAGCTGGGGCCGGAAGTGGCAGTGGAGCCGGTGCTGGAAGTGGCAGCGGCGCAGGTAGTGGCGCAGGCTCCGCAAGTGGTAGAGGATCAGGCAGGGGAGCTGGTGCCGGGCATGGTAGAGGATCAGGCAGTGGAGCTGGGGCCGGAAGTGGCAGTGGAGCCGGTGCTGGAAGTGGCAGCGGCGCAGGTAGTGGCGCAGGCTCCGCAAGTGGTAGAGGATCAGGCAGGGGAGCTGGTGCCGGGCATGGTAGAGGATCAGGCAGTGGAGCTGGGGCCGGAAGTGGCAGTGGAGCCGGTGCTGGAAGTGGCAGCGGCGCAGGTAGTGGCGCAGGCTCCGCAAGTGGTAGAGGATCAGGCAGGGGAGCTGGTGCCGGGCATGGTAGAGGATCAGGCAGTGGAGCTGGGGCCGGAAGTGGCAGTGGAGCCGGTGCTGGAAGTGGCAGCGGCGCAGGTAGTGGCGCAGGCTCCGCAAGTGGTAGAGGATCAGGCAGGGGAGCTGGTGCCGGGCATGGTAGAGGATCAGGCAGTGGAGCTGGGGCCGGAAGTGGCAGTGGAGCCGGTGCTGGAAGTGGCAGCGGCGCAGGTAGTGGCGCAGGCTCCGCAAGTGGTAGAGGATCAGGCAGGGGAGCTGGTGCCGGGCATGGTAGAGGATCAGGCAGTGGAGCTGGGGCCGGAAGTGGCAGTGGAGCCGGTGCTGGAAGTGGCAGCGGCGCAGGTAGTGGAGCAGGTTCCGGAAGTGGTAGAGGATCAGGCAGGGGAGTCGGTGCCGGAATTGGCAGGGGGTTAGGGAGTGGTAGCGGATCTGGATCAGGTAATCCTCCCATCCATCTTCATTAGTGAGGATCATAAAACCAAAAAAATTCCGTAAATAAATCTTGAGATAAAATTTTCATCCCGATTTGTATCAGCCGTATATTTTACAGGAGCTGGCTCTGGAGTAGGTCACGGAGCCGGTGCCGGAAGTGGCAGCGGATCAGGCAGTGCAAGTGGCTGGAGCCATACTTTAGGTAATCATTTAAGTTCGTTTGCAAGACAGACATGATATCATCCATATATCATATATCACCTCTCTATCTCACGTGATATGTATCTGCCGTTTCGTGTCCATGCTTTCACCAACTCTTCATTTCATTAGTCAATGCAATCTAATGGTTTCTTTTATATTGCCTCAGTTGGTCTCTGTTTCTCATGAGCCCTCTGTATAAGTTCAGTGCATTTCTAAATTATATGATTTCACTATTTTGTAGGACCCAGAAGCGAGTTATGGATTGGTGTCATGAAGGACGGCGTCTGTACTTGCCTCGCACGACTCCCCAGAGACTAGATCATCAGCTAATAATGGCTGATAAATCTCTTAAATTAGTTTACACACGCCTCAATCTTGCAAAAGTTCGGAAAATTTATGAACTTCGTTCCCTCAGCAACTTCAATGATGAGATTATATGATAGTTCATTCTTTCATTGATTCGTGCTCCGAATACAGTGCTGTATAATAAGAATTAGCGTAATGAAATCACTTTACGATATTTCATCAATATTAGACAAAAACAGCCTGCACTTTAGAAAAATCAATATATGCACTTATTTTTTACTTGTTCAAATACTTTCGCACTCTAATAAATGTATTTTTGCACTGCAGTATTTTCATTCTAATGAATGTCCTTCTATTTTCCTTGAGTGAGTTATGAAGGGGATAGAACTAACTTTTCCATTACCGTATACCTTTCAGTTTCTTATGGATTAGACTTTTTCAGCAGCATATTAATGCCTGATGCTTCTTCCAGCTTTCCAAAAATTCTAAGCTTTGCAAAAGTGTTCCCTCACGGCCACCCATCCATCTAGTGACCACGCTCAGCGCTGTTTAGCTTCCCAAAGCTAAGCTGATCACCACCGCCGTGCGCTTGCCCCTTAGGGCTGCATGATAGAACTAAGGATATTTAACAATATGTGAAGTATTGGAATGTTTAGTGAGGTCATAATTTTCACTTTTCACAGTGTTATTTTACGGACATTTGTATTTAACGAACTCCCTCTGAGCTCAGACCGGAAGTGCCAGCAGCGCGGAGGGTCAACTCGACAACTCGAGAGTTTTAGTAATGAGAAATAAAGAAGTATCTATAAAAATACCAAAGTTTAAAGATACGTTTTTTTCCTTTAAAGGATGATTATTACTCACCTGAGGATCAATCATTTTCTTTAAAATGAATGTGTTCAAAATAATCGAGTAAACTCGGTCCGTCTGTTCGGAGGGCGATGGAGTCATTACGAAAATGGGGAATATGCACTTTGTTCTGTGTTTAGAAATTGTAACAATCTCGAAAATAATTTTTATAACCCTCCAACTCCCAATAATTTTACAATGCAAAAACGTTGATTGAAAAGTATGATTTTTGGAGGGTTCAAGCGGACTGTGATGTTACCGCAGGAACGTTGCAATGTCTCTCACTGTCCCAGGAAAATATATAGCAGTATTGTCTAACGATAGCCTAATAGATAGTGCGCGTTGAGTGTGTACTGTTGCACTTTGTTAATTTCCTTTAATTGCAAAGTCATATTTGTAAAGCTGAATTAACAATTAAAACTGAAGAATGTAGACAGTAATAAAGTGATAAAAAAAATAATTGAGGAAATTTTTTTTTTCAATTATAATTAATTGTAATGACGGTGAGGAGAAAATTATATATACATTCGGCGCGAATGGGGCGGGGGGTGGGAGGGGTCGTTTGTTGTATACAGGAAGAACAGATAATTTGACTGCACTGCTCTGTTGATCGGTCTGCGCAGCGGATGTTTGCTAGATTTTTCGGAGTTATATGCTTATCTCGGTTCAGATCGTTATGTTCTCTGTCCCTATCCATTTAAAAACATAACCTCACAGCACGTCAAAGTGAAGTTCACGTGTTGTTATTATACCCATGTTCTTCTTGATTTAAATAAAAATCAATACAAAAGCAGGAGTAACAATAAACTATGGATTCCGAGGACGACAACAATGAATTTTACTTCGAGTCTGATCACCTTGCGTTGAAAGGAAACAAAGATTACATGTCACTGTTACAAACCATTGTGATGTTGGAGGCTCAGAGAACCCAGGCTATTCGCGATCTCGATACATTGTTGTCTTTTCGAGCAAAAGCAATGAAGGATCCAATATCCTTTGTTTCTGAGTTGCAAAATGGTAATCTCCCGGAGCTGCCTGGTCGTCACAAAATTCCGGAGATTCCGTACATTGATTGGAGTGCGTATAATATCACTGGGCCGAATTCACGAATAAAACCACAAACCAGACATGGAAATGTTATCCCACAAGTTCAAGTTAAATCGGAGTCGGATGATGGAAAAGTAAGTATCTACTTTTTTAAATTAAAATACGTATGAATTTTATACCTCAAAGATTTTAATAGAACGTTTTTCATCTTTCATTTTGTGTTTATGAAAACAAATGGACAATTTCATATTTTTTTTACTTCAATATTTCTAATTTTTTGCAAAATGTACAAAAGAATTTATAAAAATGCATGATTTTTCATTGAAAAAATTAACAGATGCTGATTTTTCTATATGGCATCAATTTTTAAAAATTTTTTTGCTGTTTTTTTTCTTGAATCTCGTTACAAACCTAGCAACTTCATGGCATACCATTTTTCTGGAAAAAACGTAGCAAAATAAGTTGTACAGAAATTTCAAGAAAAAATCCCTAGAATTATCAAATTTAAAATGTTAGATTCTCGTTCGTGGTCGAGCATTTGACGAATCCAAACCAGAAACTTTCAATCAATTGTGGACAGCCGAGGAACAACGTAGATTGGAAGAACTATTGATTGAATATCCACCGGAGGAAGTTGAGATGAAGAGATGGACTAAAATCGCAAATGCCCTAGGTTTGTGCCCCAATCAATCCCTCATTTTCCCATCGCCAATAGATTTCCTCATTTTTTCTTCTGCAGGAAATCGAACACCTAAACAAGTGTCCAGCAGAGTGCAGAAGTACTTCATAAAACTATTGAAAGCTGGACTGCCAATCCCAGGTCGTGGACCTAAAGTCAAGACTGACTTCAAGAAAGGTCTTCATCATCGGAATCTCAAGGGTTTACTCAGGAGATCCACGTTTTTTCCACATCAAGACTTCAATGATTATGAGGAGAGGGAGGAGACGAGGTCACATCCGTCGATTACAACAGAAGATTCGGTCAGTATACCATTTTTTGTTGTATAAATTTTTTAATTTTTTTTCTTCGATTGCGAAAAATTTTCGTGAGAAAAGAGTGAAAGTTCAACGGAAACACTTGGAAAATTCATACCGGAGAATTTCTATCTAAAAATACAAATCTGTTGACTTTGTGACAGGATAAAATTGCATAATGTTCAAAAGAAATGGCAAAAAATTTCAATTTTTAATAGACTTCTTACAAACTTTCAATAGAATATTCATAGAATTTGTAAAAAAAATGCGGAAGAGTATTTAGGTCCTTCTATTAAATTTTTCATTCGTGTGATTCTGAAAAATAATCAAGAACTACCATCCTCTCATAGGAGGATGATGCTGGTCCTAGCACTGGATCCGAAGAAACATCAGAATTACGACAAATTCAATTACTGAAACGAATAAAAACAGAGAAAGAGGAGCAGGGACCCCTGTATCAACACTTCGGTTACAAGTGCTCTATCTGCGATGAAGAGCCCCTGAAGGGAACCCGCTGGCACTGCACAGAGTGTCCTGACGTTGACCTGTGCAGTGACTGTGCTGTGGCTCAGATGGAAGCAGTGAACCCCGTCCACACACCCCTGCACAGACTCACTGACATTCGTCCACCTGAATGCTCCAGAAACTACGACAAAGATTATTTACCCCAGAATTTCGACGACTCCTCTTGTTACAATTATCTGGACCCAAATTTTCTGCCAGGATAATAAGAAACTATCTAAAATTTATTTAATTCAATAAAAATATATTTTTACACTTCTAGTGTCACGAAAATTTATCGATAAACTGTTTTTTAAACTGTTGAAATGTTCCCTTTCTGATGTGCTCTCGAATTGTCTTGAAGAACTCGAGATAAGTGTGGGTATTGTGCCTGCAAATAGTTCAATTATTCATCAGTCTTGGTATTAATTTTCATTGGAAAAAGCGTTATAAATTTAAAAATTCCTCACATCATGAGAAGCACAGAGAACAGTAGTTCTTTGGTATTATAGAGATGATTCAGGTACGCTCTCGTATGATTTTTACACGTTAAACACTGGCATCTGTCGCATATCGGTGAGAAGTCCTCAACATAGCTGTTTTGATTAAAAATCATCCAATTAATGTCAATATTCTAGATGAATTGTGCGTCAAATCTATTCACCTTTTATCTGAGATGGAAATCACCAATCCAGGGTTATAATTATTACCGTGATTATGTGAGTCACACGTGAACGTTATTGCCTTGGCAGTTTCAGTCATGACATAAGGATACGAGGAATCGAAAATATCCACTCCAGAGTCGATTAGCTCCAATAAAACATTAGGACTCCAACAGCCCATTGATACTTTCAGTTTTTCGGGCGGCAACAGATCCTGGGGACGAAAATTCTTTCTTAATGTCAGGAAACACTACACACAAGCATGAAATCATAATTACAAAGATGATGGAAATCTAAATGAATAAGAAAAAATTTCTTGTTCCAATCAACTCTGGTGGGGAAAATTGATTTGAATATTTTTTTTATATTGTTACGTTGAGTGATATAATATAGGCGGATATGTCATTAATAAATAACTGGGGCGAGCAGTTTATTAATTAATTAGGCAGATAATGTCAGAGAATAGAATGACAACAGTCGTATCTCAACAGGCTTTCCAGGCATCCTTCACATGGTTTACAATTTAGGGATTCGAAGGGGGATGCGCAACAGTATTATTTTCCAAGCATACAGTCATAAAGCGAAAAACGTTCTCGATTAAATTACTTTGGCTTTCCTCAAAAGTTTGAATATATTCTTGGTTTTTCTAAAATTTCAGAACTTTTCAGTTTCTCATTTCAATTTAAGAAATGAGCCATCATTAATGTCGTTAATAGGCATTAATTTCTTAGTGAATAAATGAATGAGTATATATAGGGTCTATTAAATCGTAAAGTAAATAAGTATTCACTTGAACTCAACTCACCAATGTGTGATGCACAACTTCTTTAATTTTTCCAAACGAAATATTCTGGACTTCGGGTCCATTCACGTGAAGTCCATCAATGACATACCCCTCTAAATTCTTCTCTCTCAAGAATCTAGCCGACTGTTCACGTGCTGTTAAATCGTATCCTCCCTCGACTGCTCCCAGCATACAGGTATTTTTCAAAATATCCGAACTTTTGTGCCTCTCAAAACACTTTTCGAACTGTCTTTTACTTCTCTCCACGATCTTCGTAATTTTTTTTTCTGAGGTTTCTTCGTTGCTATCACCATCGCACAGAGCTACATAAATGTCGGGCTTGAATGCCTCTACCAAGTTCATATAAATGTCTGGGGTGATGGCGTGATGTCCATGCTTCGTCCATATAGCTGTTGTGATGTGCTTCTGGTATCCGCGAGGAGTTTTCTTGGAGGGATCTTGGATTGTCAACATCGTTGGATATTCCTGGAAGATGATGAATAGAAATCGACGGATTGACGACCTTTGTGAATCTACTGACAACAGAAGCCAAGAAATATGCGAAAAACGTCAGAATGACGTCAAATGCTAGACACTCCCAAGGGCCCAGTAGGTCGTGAATTTGGAAGACGATAAGACGGATTTTAATTGGAGGAATAATAATGTAGTTTGAGGGAATTATTCCGTGAGGGATGTCACTGTTTTACACGCAGCCATCCCTAATTTACAGAAATTTTGCATCACACGTGTGCAAAATTCTGAAATTCAGTGATTTGTTCATTAATTGCGAATGACATTATCTCTTCTTCTTCTTCAATTCTTCATTTCCTTGATGATATAAAATTTTGTCTTTGTTTTGGATCTACGCATCCCTCCCTCCTCTCTCTCAGAATAACAACAATAATTTTAAAAAATAAAATAATCATAACAAAATTGCCTTACGCCTCAACCTTGAGTAAACAATAACCCAAAGATAAGCAGACCTTGTCAGAAGCCAACGCGGACGTCTACATCGTTTCGAAACATTTTTAAGAACATTTGCAAATGATTTAAGAAAATTTTCGCAAATGACAGGTCAGTTCAGCATTATGAAAATTAAAAAATGATGTATGAATTTGAAAACATAAATATGAAAATAAATTAGGAGATTATAATATTTGTGGCCGCTCTTTCAAACTGAAACCTTAGTGTGAAATATCATCAAAAATTAGTGCCAGATTTTTCAAAATCAGGGCCGTGTCCCTGGAAATCAGAGACATGTTCCTGAAAAACTATTTTTCACTGCAACAAAACACTTGAGACTGTGATGTACTTACCTGCATACTGACGAATTCAGTGAACGATTGAGACTGTTGAACAGCATCCACCATTGTTATTGTCGTTGGCAGAGTGACAGACAACATGTGTTGTTCTTTCGTCAACATTTTGAAGACATCCTTGGTCAAGTGGGGAACACTGCCCCTCTTGTAGTAAATTAGATGATCAGAAAACCATTCAAAAGAATGGAGAAAGTAAATGAGCAATACTTACCCTGGTGTAAACTAGGAGTAGGGGAGTTTCAAAAATAGCTTCTGGAAATTTCTCCAGCTCCGAAAGTGTCCCGAGTCTTGCACACCGGCTCACAGAATCCGTTATGAACTTCATGATTCACTTATTCATAAAATAATGATTATTGGAGCAACTGGAGTGGATTATTTTGCACTTATATTTGTGAGGTGAATTCGAGGAACTGAGAGCTAACACGTGTTTTTTGGTGTTTGCTACTGTATTCACATGTTACGATAGGTCGAAGGTGGCGCGCCTCATGGAGATTTCCCTTGCGGATCCCTATTTCCCTCCAAAAATCAGCCGTGTTACATTCCGAAAAACAACTGTGAAATGTTAATCAGCAATATTTTATGAGAACGCCAGTATGATGAGTGTTACCATTTCTACTGTTTTGGCGGTAGATCTACTGCTTTTCGCCAAAATCTTCTGCCCTCTTTCATACGGAAATCTCCCGTTTTTTTATGAACAACATTTTTTGCATATCAATCAATTTATCATCTTTTTAGGAGAAAATTTCTGATTCTCCACTAATCTATTTTGCTTCTAAATGTATAGGATGAACGATAGAAAATTGTATATCAACATTTTTTATCGTTGAATAAAAACATCGTTAAGAAAATTTTCTTTCTCTCATTTCATGCCATACGAAATCAGAAACTGTAGGGAAAAAGTATACGTTTGACTTTTCTTTAATCATTCACAACTCAGAATGAAATTCACTAATCGAACTCAGTCGAATCCATCACAAAGACGAAAAGTTCTACTTCATATATCGGCATCAACCATTAGTTTTTGTAATATTCTCTTTGAAATTGGAAAGTTATAAAATAATTGAGAATTCAAATTTTTAAATATGGAATTATATATTGACTATTGAGCAGATATTTCTAAATTGCACAAGAGGAATTTTCGATTAACCAAATAATGATTGATGAAGTAATTCGGAATTTCGAGATTTTAATTGATGATTAACTTAATAATTGAAAATTGATGAGCACTTGACAATTGACTTGCTTCAAAATTTAACGTTATTTAAAAGTTTGATTCTCCCGATGTTTGTTGTACTTAACAAATATAAGAAGAAGAAAGAATTATCAATACTTCAATGAATTATTAACTTAAAAAAACGTAAAGTGTCCATGTCGCCCCATTCTGCCCTAGTTCAAAAATCCCTCCCGTTCAGTGTAGTACGACGGCACCAATGAGAAATCGTAGCCACATCTACCCAATCCCTCCCTTCGCTCCCTGCAGTATCGCTAAGTAGTACGAACATGAGCATCCGTAAGTGTTGACATTCAACATGGCGGCATGTCGTCAGTGCTGTGCTGTGTCGTGGTGAGTTTAATAAATCATTTTACAATCACTTGGCTGCGAGTTTTGTACATAAATAATCCATCACCATTTAGCATAAAACTCGTTGACTCCCTCAATAAAAAAATAACGTTTTTACGTTGAGTACGAGTGACACAAAATCCGAATCGTGTCACAGAGAAAAAAAAAAGTAGAATAAACTAAAACTGCCGACTGCTGATGAACTCGTTGGATTGTACATACATATATACCACTACATGCAGATGATAAATAGGCGAAAAAACTCGGAATTATAACGGTTCTTTATTTATTGTTGATTTAAAGTTGGTGATATTTCTCGGCATATGCCTAGGGAGGGGATCAAATTACCTCCACTCCGATAATTAAAAATTCACTCCATTGATTCGGATTATCCGATTCACATTCACGCATTCTAGTTTACAAATGTGTCGGTGAAGAGGCAAGAGAAACCTGACAAAAACCAGAGTAACATCATAACCTACCCATATCGCTCTCTTTTTATCCCCAATAATTCAATGAAAACAACTCGCAGTCATATTTCTAGTAATAAACCACCACTCCTCCACAATTGTCATAAACAAATACTGTTCTTTTATTTTCAGCTTGTGTAATTGTTAGTTTAGGACAATTTTTGAAACCAACGCTCACTATAAATTCCACATTAGAAAAAAAAGCTGAAGAACAAAGAGAAACGCAAGAGAAAAATTATAACGATTATTAAAAAACAAGTTTATTGTAACGACACAACCACACTCAGCACGCATTGAAGACATCTGAGGATTTTCATGCCAACATTTATCCTCTAACAATAAATTCAGAATAACATAAAAAAAAATTTACAAACTTTTTTTCTTTTCGTTTCAATTCTTTTTTACATGAATGAGAAAGAAATAATAATCAACGGGGTGACTGATGTGGAAGTTAATAATACGAGAGGAATAGTTTATGAGGAGCCAGTGATGATGGATCAACTGTCAGTGGTTAAATAACGAAGTAAAAGAGTAAATTTTTAATTGAAAAATCAAGTAAACGCGTAACTGTGTGTCCAATCGGAGTGAACTGTGCTATAATAATTTTCTCCTTTCGTAAAACAATATTAAAAGATAAAAACATAAAGGTTTTCATTGATTTGTTCGTTTGTATGTACATTGGTTCGTTGAGCCGGCAAAATTTCAATAAAACGAATAATTAAAAAAAAAACGTGTGACGGGGTCGGTTGAAATTGCACAGTGATCGTGATTATGGCTGATACTGCGATATCCATCACTTAATGAGAATTGAAAATTTGAAATTTATTCAATCCAAAGGACACTCCAATCATTACAAAAGAGTGCCAAAAAAATTGTTCTCAGTGTCAAATCGAATACCACAGAGGAGAGAATAAATTCCCCCCAAACGGCCCCCCTCGAAGTCCCTCATTCATCAAAATCTACAAATTCAAGTTCTTGTAACGTCCTAATAGTTGAATTCAAAAAGAGAAGAAGAAAAATTGTTTTTTGAAAAGAAGTAAAAAAGGGAAACGAACGATTTAAGGTACCAAGAACCATTCTGTGATATCTATGTTAACACTTAAATACTATTGAAAAGACTAAAAAATTTCTAAATATAAGTAAAACAAGAAAGCAAAAAATATATTGTGCGATCAAGTGCACGCGATAGGCAGGAGGACGGGAGTGAGCCTGCCTTCGCCAAAGATATAGAGAAAACGTGAGAAAGCGAATGAGAAAATTAATAAAATAATAAAACTGCATAAAGAACAATTGATAAATACAGCAGTGGAAACGAAATTGTAATTAAAGAATTGAGTTAAAATGTCCAACAATCCTCAGTGGAAGAGTTTCCAGCCGCCAATCATGAACTCTGACCCAGCTATACTCGACTACAAGTCAATGTCAATACCGACTAAAAGTATTGTCGGTGGTACCCAGTCAACCAACAGTCATTATCGCAATGGTATGAGTTATGGTGGTGATGTGCATGGTTACATGGGCTCACCACCGGACAGTGGAAAAATATCCTATACCGGATATGCACCGGCAACATCACCGCGCAATGGTACTGCTAGATTCCCAAATCGTTCGTTAAATATGGAGAATAATACGCAATATACACAAGAACCGGTGACTAATAATTCATCGTATCAAGATCAGTCTGCTAACCAGGGGCCACGTGAAGCCGGTATCATCGAAAAATTACTGGTAATTTTTATCAGTTTACATTCTATCACATTCAGAAGTATTATTGCCTGAATTATCTGGGATGAAAAATTCATTCCAATATTCGTAGTGTCGGACGGATTTTATTATTCAAGATTTTTGAAGACTTAACTTGTTTTTTTTATCCTGAAATGTTGGAGAATGCTTTAAATATTAAATTCATGAACTTAAATATGAACAATAGATTTTCTTCTCTGTTCGTTTACATTTTATGACATGCAGAAATATTATGGCTTAAATTATTTTGACTTTTCATCCTGAAATGTAAGAAAATATTGGCGACATCAGATTTATTAATTTATTTATATTTATATTTAAAAAATTTCCGGACATTGAGTCCATGATAAAAGAAATTCCATCGTTCGTTTACGAAAAGGAAATGTTTCAGTTGAAAAAGATAATTTATTTCGTGCAGAGTGTTTCATAAATGTCCTTTCTTCTTCAGCATTCTTACGGATTTATCCAGTGCTGCGAGAGACAGGCGCGTTTGTTTTTCCACTTCAGCCAATTTAGTGGTACCATCGAACACCTCAAAATTGGTGACCCAGTTGAGTTTGAAATGACATACGATCGTAGAACTGGCAAACCAATAGCGAGTATTGTCAATAAAATAGCCCCTGAAGTTGTACTGAGCGAGGAGAGAGTCACTGGTAATGTTACAACTGAATTACCAGCTAGTGGTGATTCTCAGGGACGAATTAGCTATGAGAATCGTGGAGAATGCTTCTTTCTCCCTTATACCAAAGACGATGTCGAGGGAAACGTCACTTTACGCGCTGGTGATAAAGTATCATTTCAAATTGCAACTAATCAACGGTAAATTGGGCTTCGAGTCAGGTGAATTGTCCAGAGAAAATTGCTTGAGGTTTCATTGAATTACTTATCTGGAGGAAGGGAATATCCTTGGATCAAGAATATGTGTCCCTTTTTTCTCTCAAAATAATTTCTTCAGGTTGCTTCATCACTGGACAATTCACCACGTAATATTAGCAGAACGTGAATAATCCCCTTCTAATTAATTATTCAAAAAATTCCAGGGGAAATTTGGGTGCTTGTCACGTGCGACTAGAGAATCCAGCCCATCCAGTTCGTTATCGTGGTGTTGTATGCTCCATGAAGGAGAGTTTTGGATTCATCGAGCGTGCTGATGTCGTTAAAGAGATATTTTTTCACTTCAGTGAAGCAAAAACAGTTAAAGAAGAGTTGAAATTGGGTGATGATGTTGAATTTATCATTCAAACACGCAATGGCAAAGAAGTTGCGTGTAATATAACAAAATTACCACCGGGTTCGATAGTATTTGAGGAAGTTAATGATGAGATAATGAAGGGGCAAGTATTGAAACCACTAGAGAGGGGTAATGCTGCACGTCATCAGAACGATCCACTGCCTGGGCGTATACGTTATCGAGCAGCAGATTATTCCGAAGTTGAAGTGCCATTTGGGGATAAGGATCAGAAGGGCGATTTTACACTCAAGTAATTGATTTTATTTTCTATCTTTAGTCATAACTGGCGAGTGGAAGGGTTGGATAATTTGATTATAATATTTTTGGATTGTCTTATTTAGGCATGGCGACTGGGTACAATTTTTAATAGCCACTGATACGAGAGATCAATTGAAAAGGGCCACAGAAATATTTCTATTACCTGAATCATTCGCTGTCTCTGGTGAGAGACGTGAGCAGGGTGTCATTGCATCGTTGAAGGATGGATTTGGATTCATTCGCTGCGTCGACCGAGATACCAGATTGTTCTTCCACTTTAATGAAGTACTTGACATTGATCGAGAAATAAGTGTTGGTGATGAGGTGGAATTTACCGTCATTCAAGTGGGTCTCTGTGTCAGTAGAAAAATCTTTTGGAGGTTCTTTTT
>NW_021680349.1:1632545-1677584 GCF_001412515.2 Diachasma alloeum
TTGTGGGTTTGTGTGCAATGTTTTATAATTTATCCCTTGCAGGATCCACCGACATTCTTCGGCAATATGCGTCACAGTGCCATCAGGCTCAAACACTTGCCAGCCGGCACTGTTCAGTTTGAAACTGTTACTGAGAGTGATGTACTTGGAAATGTTATTCAGGATGTTAATGGCATCGAGCCGGGGTTAATTGGGTACACGGGTAAAGATGGGACTCAAAAAAGCATTATTTTCTTTGCCAAGGATTGTGATCCGAAGAGTGTTCCAAAATTGAATGAAAAGGTATGAACAGATACTTTGGATTTTTTTTTGGAAAATAGCTTTGGATTGAATATTTTTCGTGAACCAAAAGAAATATTAACAATTTCGAAAACAAAGTATTCATTCACCTTTTTTATGCAACAATAGGTTAAATTCGGCATCTGCCAAGTGAAGAGGAATAAGGAACTAGTGGCAGTTGATATATCACTGCTGAATCCACCGGTTGAAAAAACACAGAATGGAAATGACAAACCGGTTGGTCAAATTTGTCAAGGTTTTATTGCAGCTCTCAAGGATGGTTTTGGATTTATTGAGACTGTTAATCATGAAAAAGAAATATTTTTTCACTTTAGGTAAGTCGAGAGGTGATAAAACAATATACATTTGAATGGTTTAAAGCTTCACTTTTTTCAACAATTCAATTTTTTAAGAAAGATTGTGACGTCCTACACACCTGACATTTAAGTTTTTGTGGATACTAAAATCCAAAAAATGAAAATTTCTATGAATTCCTGATTCATTTCTATTACAATTCTATAACTTAGTCGTGTGATTTTCAGAGAGATATTTGAACCAAAAGAATAATACATTTAGCTATTTCTGTAACTATTCTTGGAAATGACATTCTCACATCTTTTCCACTGAAAATTCATGCCGGAAAATTCTTAAAAATAAAAACCCAAAAGAATAAGTTGAATAGAAAATCCACATTTATTGATTTTCATAAATAAAAAAAAATCTATTCCACAATGGACAACAACTCTGCATAATTTTCATAGAATTCCAGCAACAATTACATAGATTTTTTCCATTGAATGTTTCACCTCAAATAATAAAAATTAATTTCACTCGTTCCAGCACATTTGATGGTGATGCAGGCAACTTAGAGCTTGGATCTGAAATTGAGTGTACAGTGAACACAGGAAATGGTCGTGGTACAGGTGGATGTATAGCAGCTGAATCAGTGCGTGTTGTTGCACGTGGTACAATACCACGTGCTGCTGTTGTCAGTGAAGTGCTCGATGGTACTGTTGTGAGACCCTTGCGCAGTGCCAATCCCGATCAGCAGGAATACGCTGGTTTAATTAAATTATTGTCGACAAATGACGACGACAACACACCCGAATATGAATTTGGAATAATGGGACTATTGAATAAACGTGAATTGCTGCAGATCAATGATCCTGTGCAGTTTCAAATTGATTCTGAGGGCCATGCTTGTAATATCGTTGCTGTTAGAAAAAAGAGAATTGCAACTGTTGACGCTGTTAAGGGAGCATTTGGATTTCTCGCTTATGAGGTTGACGAGGGAAAAAAACTTTTCTTTCATATGACTGAGGTTAAGGATAATGCAACACTGCAGCCTGGTGATCAAGTGGAATTCGTACTCGTTACTAATCAGAGGAATGGAAAGTCATCGGCTTGCAATGTTACACGACTGAGGTATGTTTTATATTTTTTTATCACAATAAATAAAGTGTTTAATGGGAATTTGACCGTCCTCCATTTTATCCCCGTCGAATTAAAACCAAAGATAGGGAATGAATTAGTTACTTGAGATTAATCACTTGATCAATGGCTTCATCCAGGTAATTTCTGCTTCACTAAAGTGAAATAATATCTCTTTAACGACCAACACCAAGATAAACTAGATGAGTATCCAAAATTCCCCTGGAATTTTTTGAGAAATCGATTTGAAGGGGATTATTCACGTTTTGCAAATATTATGGGGTGCATCGTCCAGTACTTAATATTATTGATCTGAGGATATGAATGGCTTTTGTATTAATAATTCTCTTCATTTTTAGTGGAGAATCAGTACAACAACGACCTGAGCGCCTGATAAGCCGACTCCGGACAGTCTCATTAGAAGACGCGGGCCCAAAGTTAACAGTCATCAGACAGCCCAAAGGACCGGATGGCACACGTGGCTTCACCCAAGAACGCTCACAACGTGTTGCCGGATTTATCGAAGAGTAGAAGAGACAAGACTCAGCATCAATGATAGAATTGCATACAAATTTACCCCATCCATCGTTGAAGTAATTATTATTTTTTAGTCCACGCACGTTGATGCCGATATTACTATTATGTAAGGCATTGCGAAAAAAAAACACGTAAAAATTTGCCAAATTGAGACTTATTCTTTAAAAAAGAAAAATACAAATCGTACGAGAAGGAAAACATTTGAGAGGACATAAACTAATGGCGAATTTGGTTATTAATATTTGTAAACGGAAACAACGAGCCATACTTTAACAAATCCGCGAGGACGGCACACATTTACATCATGATGGAGAATAACATGTAATTTATTTAGAAAGAACGAGCGTTCCTTCATCAGGCGTCTCATTTTATCAATTATCGTCGCCTTCCATCGAATTTTCTTTTCTCATTAATTAATTATGTAATTATTATCGATTGATTAACATGTATCCATCCATTTATTTCTCTTTCTTTCGTTAATTTCATAATGGTATTTTTTATTAGCGGGAAAAATTATGTAAATTAAGTTAATTTAAAAATGAAAAAAAACAACAAAAAGAAAAAGAAAATGTGTAAGAAACAAATAATGAACAAAACCCCAGGAGAAAAAATTCAACATTGCCTGATTGAAAATTCGAATTATGTTGATTTTCAATGTTTACGAGAAAATATGTACATGAAAGACAGATCATTCTACTGTTATCCGAGCAAGTGTGGGTGAATGTGTGCGTGAATGTACGTGTGAATGGGAAAGAATAACGAGAGAAAACGAATTACAAGAGAAGTAAAAACAAAAATATTCCCGTAAATTTTCAGCGTGACGCCGGGGAGTGAAGAACAAATGTAAACAATACGTATCACAAATAAATTTCAAACTAAATGCGTGTATTGTACCGCATTGTCTGTTTATCGATGAAAGAAAATTCGAAAATGTAAAACGAAAAAAAATGATTGAATTAAAAAATTTAAAAAAGCAATGAAGAACGGATGCAAGAACTGGCCACCAGTTTGTTCTAGATAATATATTATATATGAATATATAAATACGTTGTTAAGTTCCTCATGCAGTCACGTGTTAAAGAAAACAAACGAGTGAATCAAATTAGTATAATGAATTCAAGTTGAAAGCCAGAGGAAAATATAATAGCGGGAGAGGAGGAGTGATACTCGAGGGAAATACAATGGAAAAATGGTGATGGCAATTTTCTGATATGTTTGTCGTTCACGTTTTTGGTATGGAAAACAATGGAAACAATAATGAAACGACGGAGGTAAGCATGGCATTAATTGTAATAGTGTGATAGTGAGGGGAGGACATAATCACACTTGATGAATTGGAGCGTTCACGGATATCAAGTGTGCTTGCATCGGAGCCCATTCGATGAAACCATAACAAGGAGAGAAACCAAAAAAGAAAAAACAAAACGCTGTAAAATTATTGATGAATAAACCTTGCAAGCAATAACAAAATCTCTTCACCATCTCCTTTAGAACTTATTGGCTTTCAGCTTCGTGATCGGGTAATTTCATCTATCATTTATTGTTTTATGTACAGAGTATCATTGGGGAAACAGAATGCTATTCTTTCTGGTGATAACGAAGTAAGTGGAACGGAGAGAAAAAAACACATGCATCGTAGTTTTGTTTGGGGAGACAATTTTATAGAATTTAGATAACGACGCACTCGTATGGGAATGGTCCACGGAATTTCAGACTGTTTGGCCCGGGGCACGCTGGAAATAGAAATGGTAGATTTTTTAGTTGGAGATTACGAGAGAAACTGGTACAAAATTCTGGAGCATTTAATAGGGGATTTTATTGGAAATTCAGTTTTTTCCGATTTTTATGATGAAATATTTTCTTTCATGAGAAAGTGAAAAAAGATGAAGTTTTGGAATTAAAAAAAAATTTAAGTAACAACTGCGTGCGAATTTTCAATGTTACGAATTGAAATTCAATTTAATCTTGACAATTCAAGAAAATTGAGTTTTTCACGTTAAAGAATCATTGAAATATGAGTTTTCGATTTTTTAAAAATGTTTTTTTTTATCATGATGTTGAATTGAATTGAATTTTCAACAGATTGGAAATTTAGAGCAATAATTACTCGAATTATCAAATTTTCAATAATTTCCATTTCGAGAAAAATCAACTGATTGATTAAGAGAGCATTTCATTTAAATTAACAGTGGTTAAAAAATTCAATATTCTTATTAAATGAATCTCACCCGAATAATTTGAATGAAAAACTGAAACGTATGAATATCTCCGAATGAAAATCGCGCAAAAAACGTATATGATTCCAACAAAATATCCCATCTCATTCCCCAGAATTGCAATAGAAAATGAATGATTACGTCTATCACAGCGTGCGCCGTAATATCCAGTGCCCTCGCATTGACACTTGTATCCAGGCTCTTGTGAAATCTGAAGACACGAGCCGTCATGAAGACACGGCCGCTGACGACTGCAAATATCGTGGCGTCGACCTAGAGGTGAAGAATAAAAACAAGAGAAGAAGATCAATCTCGCTCCTCAAATCCTCCCTATCGATCGTGTCAAGATCAATTCGAAATTATTACCTTTCAGAGCCATTTTACAGGACTCATTCGAGTCATATCTGTACTCCGCTCTGCACCCGTACCCGCAACTACACTGATTATTGAAAATCCGACAGCCGTGTCTCATTTGATCGAGATCGCACGCATCCCCGAGAATTCCTGATTAAAATTCAATACCGATTAAAGCGATCAACGTATCACCTTATTTATCACCACCCAGGGGGTGATTGCATACCAGGAATCACCGGATGCACTCAACGGCAACAACTTCCCACTCATTGCGCATATAGCATGTACCAGATAAGATTTTGGTAATGTGTCACAATACATGAACCCAAATTAATTTCAATAATTTATAGTAGAAACAATAATATAAATTCAAGGAGAGTCGCTCTCCAATACAGAGGTCTAGTACCTCAGGAATGAGTTGCGGGCGAGGATTTATTGAATTTATATACACAGGTCAGATTTTATTCAGTCGTGTTATAGTCGTGTTGGGATGAATGGCATGTGGTAATTTGGTTTTGCTTCAGGACTGGAAATTATTTAACATCTTTCTGACGATAAAATCCATAGATGCAGAAGTGATTAATTCTGTCATCTTAAACGCGGATTTTAATTGCGCATATGGCATGCATCAGATAAGATTTTGGTAATGTTTGACAATACATGACTCCAAATTAATTTCATTAATTTATACATCAAACTCAATGGCTTATCAGTACAAACAGTAATATAAATTTAAAAAGAGTCGCTCTCCAATACAGAGGTCTAGTACCTCAGGAATGAGTTGCGGGCGAGGATTTATTGAATTTAAACACACAGGTCAGATTTTATTTAGTCGTGTTATAGTGTTGGGATGAATTGCATGTGGTAATTTGGTTTTGCTTCAGGACTGGAAATTATTTAACATCTTTCTGACGATAAAATCCATAGATGCAGAAGTGATTAATTCTGTCATCTTAAATATGGATTTTAAATGATTGATTACGACATCTATAAGTGTAATGGTTATGTGAGTATATATCCTCAGAGAATCACATTCAAATAGCAAATAATGCACAGCTATTCAGGCACAAGTAATAGGTGATATTTTGCTGGTGAATGGACAGCGGAGGGAATGGTTCGTCAGAAAAGCTTAAGGGGTAACAGAATGCCGCTAATTTTCAAAATTTTTGAACAAATTTCCTGCTGAAAGTGCTCAATATTTTTATAAATCAAAGAACATTAATCTCCAGGAAGCGATGATAAAGATCATTGTGCTTTGAGTTCAAAAAATATTGATGACTTTGAACAGGAAATTTGTTTGAAAATTTCGAGGAAACCGTGGCCTTCTGTTACCCCTTAATCACGCTGTCTTAGGGTTGTTGGTGTTGTTTAGGTTCTCGACGTGACTCCTGGGTTAAAAGCGAAGAGCGGTTGCTTTCACAAATTAGCAATTTTGTGTTGTGGAGGAGAGAAATTAATTCATCTTAACCCAGACCAATCTTCCGGCCAATTTTGGGTTCTTTCACTTTATATAATTCCATAATAATCTATATGTCAACAATAATTAAGAAAAATTACCAGAAATTTTGAATTTTTCGATTAAACAAATGGAGGGGGGTATTCTATCACATTACCTATATTTTTTTATGTTCACTCACAGCGAGAGTACTTTACTCAACATCTAGAGCACGCTAACTCAATTTGTTATTTTAACCATCGTGGGAAGCTTGTCCACCGTGTCAATCTCGTTAACAACGTGAAGAAATACTTCACGCCGCTGGGCATTGAAGCATGCACATCTCCCCGAGGGAGAAATTTAAACCTCCATAGGAAGAAATTCAAAAAAAGAGAACATACCCATTGCGATGACGATGATAACAAAATAAAGCGCGATCTTTCCCATGATTATAGCCTTTTCCTCTCGAAAATTTGAAATTTCGAAATTCAGTTTTCCCTCCGGCAAACGGTGGATCGCACTCCCAGAAATGCCCGCGTGCACTTGAAAATATTCCGAAGGGACTTGAACGGATATTCACGACACTATTTCAGTGACTATGAGGGACTGAATGAGCGAATGAAGACGCGCGTGGGGTAGCTTGTATGTTAAAAGAGTGCGCGTGTCAGCTGGTGACGGACTAAAATACAAAAGAAACCTCTGTGGCCTGGGATTCGTGCATGTGCGCGGGGCCTCCAAAGCCATTGCACTTGCGACTCCGCCTCTTTTTTTTCTCATCGCTCTTTCTTCCTGTCGTGGGCTTTAAAATCAACTCCAGACTGTTTTATTTCATGCTTTTTTGTGTCTGGAGTGATCCGGGAAATTTGATTTTATTTTTTTAACATTTCTTCAAGAGAAGCGGGATGGAAAGGGAGGGGGGGGGGGCATTATAAATTCTAAATTTGAGAGCACGAAAACATCGTGAAACGGTTCGTGAGCGCGTTGGGACGGAGAGGAAGTTGGATCTTATCAGAGTTGAACTGGTCACAGCAGATATGAGGGAAGAGGGTATATCTATGGGCTCATACATCTCTAACGTTTTTCTCCTCTGAATGATAATGAAAAATACAAAGTAATGGAGCCAACGGCATGGGCAGTTGATAACAGCTAGCGAAACACGAGCGGTGATAATGTTTCGAATACGAAAAGAAAATATAGGGAAAACTAGCGAATTTGCTGGCAAATTCTATTAGTTTGTGGTCGTTTTTAGTGAGGAATTCCGCGTTTTTGATAGAGAATGTCCAGTCGAAACGATTTTTAAGACGAGTTACTAGAATTTTATCTCTTCGTCCTTTTTTAATGAGACGGCTTGTGTAGGAATTCATCGACATCAATTTTCTAAGTTTTTTTCATGAATTTTTCAGGGGAGGAGTTTCAGTAGAAAATATCTTAATTGAGTAAGTTGTCTAGGAAAATCGTATTCTCTTGATTTTTTCTATAAAATATTTTATATTGAAAAACAACAGAATATTGTTGCCAATTCGCTAGGCGAATGGAAAAATGTGCCAGATAATTTCCATTGACATAATCTCTTTATTTTATACTCTTTCTATAAGTTCAATAATTTATAATCAACGAAAATAGTAGAAAATTGTTTTAGTTACAGTATTCATGATTCATTGGACGGATTATAAAGGTCGCAGAGCACTTAAAATAACTGATTTTACCCTGTGTCCTAGCAGTCGATGCCTTAATTGGAATGTAAATTTTTCGGGAACAGTCTCGATGGAAGATTTTTAACGCTTTTTAGATTCTGAAAATACTTATATTATTACTTGGGTCGCTGAGAGGGGGATAATGTGGGTAAATAAGTACCTTACATGAATGTCTGATCGTGCTGCTCATGGATCATTGTAGATCGACGAGATTGGATCATTCCTGCTTGACGACTGTACAACTCCCGCATTAAATTCTCCTTCTCCTGCTCGAGGAGAACTATTTTGTGTCCCTTCTTGCTCACTTCCTATAATAAGTCGTTATTGGTTCTATTATTAGGATTGATTGAGGATTCAAGAATTGCGAGAAATTGATTTTTTGAAAGTGAAATGACAGTTGCATTCAAATTCTCAATATTACGAATTCGGATTCAATTCAAAATCCAATTGTTCGTGGAATTTCTTATTCAAAATTGATTTCAAAGTAAATAAACTGAAAATTATTAATAGCAAGTGAATAAGTAAATAGGTAAATTCTCCTCCTACTCGAGAACTATTTTCTGTTCCCTCTTGCTCACTTTCTATAACAAGTAGTTATCAGTTCTATTATTAATACTGATTAAGGATTAAAAATTGAGAGAAATGGGGGTGAATTACTTCGGTTAATCTACGATTCTGCTGCTTCAACCGTGCCATCATATCTTGACTCAATTGAGCTGAACTGGGGGTACTCAAGAACGCGAGATTCATGTGCATTGGCAATCCACCTCGTTCCCAGCTAGTTATCAGGGCTGCCAAGTGGCGATTCACTTCTAAAACTCTAGCTCTCTGAAGCTCCAAACGCTCTTGTTGGGCTTCGGTCCATTGTTCCTGTTGAAAATAATAATTAGTTTAATGCACGAATATTATTCCAGCGAATAGAAGTGAATGTTGAGAGGTACCACGTGGGAGCCCATATTCCCGAGATGTCTGATCTTCTCCTGAGTCACTGAAATCTGCTTCAAATACCACTCCCTCGCTTTGTCAACTGCTGCGAGGCCTTGAAGCAATACATCTCGCTCTTGTTCGATTTGTTTCATTCTTTTTACCTGAAATTTTGCAGACATTCAGTGGGCAATTATTATTTAAAGTATTTGAATGTCAAAGGGATCAGATTGTTGATCAATTTCACTTTAAGAACAGTTTTTGAAATAGATTTTTAAATGGAAAAACCTAATCATTCCGAATTTTATAAGGATACCATTGAAGTTTCATTAGAATGATGGGAATTTGCTACGCATTTTTCAATAATTCATTTCATTAAAAAACTGAGCAAATCGATTTTTTTTACAACTTAATTTGTTGAGATTTTTCGTTATTTTTCTAGGGTATGAAGATTTTTATTGCATTTTATAATGAGAAACAAAAAAACCGAAAGAGCTTCGAAATTCCTTTCTTAATGACTTTTATGGATTTTTAATAGAAACATATCGAAAAGTCAGAATCTACTGCCTTCTATCAGTAAAAAAATATCTATAGAATGTTTCCATAAGTGTCTGACTTGACGATGGAAACAATCCAAACATATTCCTGTGATATTTTTCACATAATATTCCAGTGGAGCTGTCTTTTCCCATTTCTCTCCCCTCAAACCGAAAAACCAAAAATTGCCGATAAAAATCACTCATTACCAAATTATAATCAATTCCATTCTGCAGTGTATGTCTCCTGGGCTCCCTCCTGCGCACCGTATTCTTCTTCAAGGGAATGCCAATCTCATTATTGTGCATCTCCCCAGCCTTTCCATCCCCCAGAATTCTCTGAGGTCTCAACGAGCTCAAACTCCTAGAATCTACCCCATAACTACTACCATTTGGCACCATTTGTCTAGATTTATCAATGCACTTGTCCCCGTCACTCATCATGAGTCCCATTTGCCAATTCTGAAGAGCAGTTCTTATCTCTGATTTATCGAAATTGGCAGCCCCTGTTCTGGGGGGTTTTGGTGGGCCAAGTGGCTTGATGACTTTCAACTCCTGATTGCTCCTACCCTCGATATTATCTAATGGCATTGGATTACCATTCCCTGGATTATCGTTGTTATTGGCTCCATAGTGATGGTGATGGCTGTGATAGTGGTGATATGAATTATTCACTGTGTCTTTTTTTCCTGGAATTAGTTGAGGCATGCTGAGGGTTCTCTGCTGAGAAATGGCATTGGCGTTGTTGGGTCGTATGGCAGCTGTGTTTGGAGATGTCCAAGGGGTTTTACCCTGTCCATCACCAGTGAGAAATGGTGCTGATGGGGGTCTAGTCGGCTGTCCACTGTCACGATTAATGTGACTCTCCTTCGTATCAGTTTCGCTTTTAATTTGAAGCAGACACATCTTGAGACCAGCGCAAAATCTGTCGAAGGACAAGAGCCCATTGGGTGGTGTTATTTTTTTCAAACTCTCAAGGACACCCTTCGGCAGACCCTGGGTACCATCGTCCTGCCAACGCTCCTCTATGTCCGAGTATTTGACGTAACCAGAATTTTGATCATCCATTATTCGGAATAGAGTCCTCATTGCTGATAAAAAACTCTTCGGCAGATCATCCGTGGAGGACGGTATTTGTGCCATGTTTGTGGTGTTTATGGTAATTTATGGAGTACTGGTTACGGTTTTGTTAGTAGTCACGATGATAATGGTGTTGTGATCATTGCGGAGGGCTGTGGGCCGTGTTAACGGGTACGTGACAGCTGCTACATGCGCTGAATGATAAGTAATCGACGGGTAATGGATCAATTGTTGTCCACCAGTACCACCCTCACCACACTGACAAGTGACATTCTTGCGTTTAGTGATGCGGGGACTGACGGCGGGTTTTCAGGGGACGACTGTCGGCGACGTGGGCGGACACACTAGGCGAAGGCGAGTGGAGGGACTTTTTGAATGTATGTGGGTTTGAGGAATGTATTTTTGGATTTTTTCAATGTTTTTTTTTGCTCAAAATGACATCACGGCTGGAGAAATTTGATAGAATAACTAGAGTAGGGGAGGGTGGGGTAAAACGGACACTTTAGACTTTTTTAAAATTATTCATAACTCAGAAACAAATTGATCAATTGACCTCAGTTTAGGCTCGTCGCAAAGGGAAAGAATTGTTCTTTATATTGAAAAAAAAATTTATCAACATTTCAACCCCTCATTAACATTTCAAAAAAGTCAAGTGCCCGTTTTACCCCAACCTCCCCTATTCGACAATTCGATTGGCTTTTTATCGATTTTTTCTTCATTCGTTATTGAAAATCGAGCAAGTTTGAGGTGGAAATTCTTGCTGAATATTTGATCAAGAATAATCAACACACGTTGATTTTTCAATATAATTTTCAAAATAATAGTTTCTCACAAGAAAAAAAATTGCAAATGGTTTTTCAGAGGAATTCCAAATACTCAGAGAAGTTTAAAAAATCCTAGCAGTTATTAGAATAGTGGATGACGGAGATTTTAATATTTCCGGCACAACACTCATTATTTGAGTAAAATTCGAACTAAATCGTGTATTAATAACGGACATTAGTCGCACTTCCCATTAAGAAAACTAAAAATAATCGAGATTACGTTTCTGACGGATAAAATTCACTTTATTGTTCCCTAAAAAATTTCTGTCCCTAATTACACAGTAATTACGTTGCTTCCTACATTCATTTGACATTCACAAAAAAAAATCGGCGGGAGAATAGCAAATCGGCGGTTCAGTGGCGCCACTTTCCGGCCTCAGTTTGACAGCATTTTCCCCCCAACCACTGAATCTTAACCTCATTCATAAAAAATTTACGAAATCTCCATTTCTTCATGCCTCCAGTACAAATAAATAGATAAATCATTCTAAAAAAATACTTGATGTATATTTTTATAAAAGTTAGTTAATTAATTTTCCGAAGAATACAAAATAATACAGTCACTCAGACTATCACACACTCGCAGCATTGTTGAGCAAAGTATACACACTTGACACAACAGTCATTGTCCTTCTCCTCATGATAATGATCCTTAAATTTGTGATTAACACCGTTGTGGCCATTCATCGTTGGCTCCTTAGTTTGTAGTTCAATGGCGTCAGTCATGTCCTCATCCTTGGATTTACCCGAAGTCGTTGAAATCTCCAGATGCCTGGGACGCTCGCCATCGGAGATGTCGTGAACTGCTGAGATTGACTCGATAGCTGGTGAGTCCCTTGTCATGATCACACTGCAGCAAAAAAAAAAATTACAAAATGACCAAATTTAGAGGCAAAAGGTCACATTCGCGTGTTTTTTTTCACTACCATTTAGCCCTGATGAAAGGCTGAATTCTCGTCATTTCTTCGGGAGTGAGATTCGAGTAGAACGACATGATCGAAATTAAACCGTTAACTGTACGTCTTCAGAACATTATTTGATTCTATCAGAGTTAATAGGACCTAATAAACGTCAAACATTTTTTTTTCTTCTCCTTCTGCCTCAAGAGAGACTAACACAAACGGGCACGTGCGTAATACAGTACACAGAGGGGGGGGGGGGGAACAAACAGCTGCAACTGACCATCACACTTTCTGCACCCTTATTGTTGTGTTCCCCTTCCCCCTCACTGTACCTTCACGCTCTAGAGGGCATTTCCACGTACACCCACGTTACCTCGAGAAATTTATTCACTCAGTCCTGCTCCCCTCGTTCCATCAGTATCGTCTTTCACACTTGGAATGATGCGATGTGCAAGATGGAGTGAATAAAAAAATCTGTCTATTGTATCGAGGGGGGAATAAACTGCTTACTTGTACGTTCCGCGTCTCGGTAGGGGACTTTTGAGCCTCATGACTCCAACAGTAACGACGCTTTACGGGTGACTCCTGGAGATTTCCGAAAGAATGACAACGCAGCTTCATGCCTTCGGGCTAACAGCAAATATACCCAAAAACATCTGAAGTACTATAGGTTCTTACCTGCCCTCCTCCACCGGATTTCTCTCATGATGATGGTGTCTCGACTTTCGTCGATTCAAAAATATCCAATTGCGGTGTCTCCTTCCGAATGGGTGTTTTGATGAATTGAAACTGTATCCGCGACCGGACCCAAACTTTGATCTCCCGAACATCGTATGGGTGCGGATTGAATTGTTTTGTTTTTTATGAGTTATCTAGGTGAGGCAGAGGCCAACTATGTTTTATTACGGGAGTGAGGAATTGAACGTAGTATAGTTGCGAGAATTTGAGCGAGGTTCCCCCCTCGAGGCCATTCGCGGACTGCTTTTCCCCCCACGCTGAATCCCTGCACTGTACAGTGTACCACTTCTCTTGATACATTTGGCTTACGTCACTCGGGGAATTGTCACGATTTTTTTATTGACATGGGTTCATTGATGTCGGTGTTGAGCTATCGTCAAGGTCTCAGTTAATGCCGATGTCCCGGTTTCGGCAACACTCGGCGGTCTTTTCAGGGATAGACTCTGGAATTCTGATAGGCAGACGTGAAGGATCGTAATCGTGCCATTACGTACGGAGAAAACTATTTGGTGAATTTCACCAACTAGTTGGTGGAAAAATGAATTACCAACTAGTTGTTGAATTTTCACAACTAACTGACTAAAATTTAGGAAAGATTTTTCAATTTCATTCAATCAATTTTGACTACCAAACTAGATGAAATTTATGAAACGATTGAAAATTTAACAAATGGTTGTCGAATGAAATTGAAAAATCTATTTCTGAATTTTAATTAAATAGTTGTTAAATTTCACCAACTAGTTCTTGAAATTCAACAACTGGTTGGTAATTCATTTTTTCAACAACTAGTTGGTGAATTTCAACATATAATTTTAATAATTGTAATAATTTTCTCCGTGCAAACATTCAAAATTAAATGACAAAATGTTTGTATTCGAAAGTATTTGAGAGCAAGCTGAACGGGGAGAAGTTCTAATAAGAAATTAATTAATTTAATCATTCATTTGGGAAATCATAAATTTTAAATGATGAAAAAGAGTATTAATTGTCTAATTATGCCCTCATTAAAGCTGGAACATCGACAGTATACAGCTGAAGGAAATTTGAAAATTGGGTGGCGTGAGATTTTTGGGACAAGCGGAATGTAGGCGAGAAAGTTTCAGGGTTTGAGATATTTCAAGGCTGTTTACGGATTTACATATGTCGTTTAGAGACAATTTCGGCGCCTACAGAACGACGCTCCATGATTACTTGGTGTTGAATTTCTGATTGAAATGATACGAAGCAAAAATTAATGTTATATTTTTCTTTCTATGTTTATTCTCGGGTATGAAGAACCTTTTTGTGGGGAAAAATTCTGAGTAGTGTGGGCTATGATGTTTATACTTTGGTTTTTTAAGTCTAATCTAAGTTGAAAAGCAGAGTTCATAGCAGAGATGTCAGACAAGATGTGAATGTTTTTTTGGGCCCGAATGAAAGAGCGAGTCTCGAAATGGCGTGCAAATGATTCTAAGGATGATTTTTAGACTCCTAGACCCCACTGGACAATGTTGTCACAACATGTCCAGTAACAACATGTATCAACATGCAACAACAACAACAGAGCAACATGTTCAGTGTCTCTGCTATGTTGTTCATAGCAGAGATGTCAGACAAGATGTGAGTGAGAATCTACCGTGAATCCACGGTAAAATTTACCATGGAGCGTGCGAATAGACACTGCCCTAATTTTTTCTCCGCGTAGTCATTCAATTGTACACTCATACTATTTTATTAAATTTCTTTTTATTTCCCTTGATACCTTTTCTTTCCGTAAACAAAAAATACAAAAGTATATAAATCAATTCTTTATTATCGCTGAATTTTCTCGAAATGTAAACTGAGAAAAGATAATTTCAAGCCCTCTCGAGGGTTTTGACGAATGTCCAGACATCATCCGACAGGGTTTTCGGTTCCTCAAAGGCCGCAAAGTGACCTCCACGTGGCAAGTGGTTGAACTGAGTCAAATTTTTGAACCGCAACTTGGCGATTTCTTTGGGTATGTATAGGATCTCATGAGGGGACACAGCGCAAGCTGTTGGTACGTACGACTGGAGGCTGCAAGGAGATGAAAAAATATGGATAGTAAATGGCAATCAATAGGATCATTGTTTGAAGAGAGGATAATCCACTCACTGATCGAATTTATCGCGATTTTCAGCTATGAAACTCTCGGCGTACAGTCTGATACTCGTTGTGATTGAGTTTGTTGCCCAATAGACCATGATATTGTCGAGAAGTTCGTCTAATGTAAATTTCTCTGATAAACCGCCGTCCTCACGGAATCGGTACTCTGGATTCGTCCAGGTACTGAATTTCTCCAGGATGTAGGCTGCTAAGCCGGCTGGAGAATCGTTGAGCCCCACTCCTACACAGAGAGAAATATTCAGTAAAAATTACGGAGCTTATAATTCGCTTACCGATTACGAAATCGACTCAGAAAATGTAAGTGACGGTATCGTAATTTTTCACAGGAGATTCAGATAAAAATTACGGAACGCTCCGGAAAATTTTCGTAACAGTTCCGTAAAATTTCCTGCAACCACATTTCGCTTCGGAATTACGGAAAAGATACCTAATTTTTATTGAATATTTCTCTCCGTGTAGAAAAATAAGGGATGAGCAACAAAATGCGGTGAAATTGAGCCGTCTTACATATACTTTTTCACCAACAGCTCACAAATTTTGTTGTTCGTATGCGGATAATTACGGTATAAAAGAAAAATCCAAGTCTTTCCTCCCATTTTTTCATGGATTTCAAATTAAAATTCCTGCAGTACAATTTCGATCGAGGGTCTACTCACTCCCTCATTAAGTGACTCCATGATTTCGAAATAAAGTCGACTGAACGTGATTTCGAAGTTGATTTCAGTGATTAAGGGAAGAAATGAAATCGATGATTTTAAGTGGTTGGCCATATGATTTCGTGACTGTCATTGACTTCGAATGATTTCATAGATTCAAAATCAGTGATTTCAGAGACAATGAAATAATTGAAATCACGATGAATGAAGTTCTCATTCTCTGACAAAACATTCATTAGCTTTAAATTACTTCAGCATGATTTCAAGACTTTAGCGTGTGTTCGGAAATGATTTCAGAGAGTTGTAATCACGTGCTTTCAGTGATTTCAATTATAATACTTCAATGATTTCACATGATTTTAACGTGATTTCGGATTGATTTCACTACTTTGTGATGAAATCAATCCGCCATGATTTCAAGAGTGAATAGCGCCTCGATTTCGCTTCCAATTACCCAAATTATAGTAATTTTGCGAGTAATTTTTTCCGCCGTGTGATTACAATACGAGTTCGGGAACAAATATGAACCTCGGACTGAGGCAGATCGGCCGAAATGAACTTCTGAGGAGACATTCTTTCGAGACAGATACTTTACATTTTTTTGGACGAGAGGAAAATCCCATGAGTTTTTTGTCAATTTCAATCAATTGATTTTAATCAAATCATTCAAATGGTAATAATATCGACTTATTCTCATATACGCGCGAATAAATCGACTATGGATTTCTCATACTCACCGACAGTATCCGGTTTAGTCGCTTGAATGTGGAAATATCCAGATTCTTCGATTGTTCTGGACCAGTGCTTTGACATCGGGTAAAACTTTGAGGCGTGCTCTGGCTCGATCACTAGAGATGGGAAGTAGGATCCAAGTAACTGCCAGAACATGGCCCGACCACCCGACACCCAGCACATATTCAAATGGGATCCTAGCACCCTATTCAGTAGCGAAGCGGTAAAACGGTTGAAGTCGATTTTGACTATTGGCCAATTATCAATGAATATCTCGAAATTTAACGGAGATAGCAAAACTTTTGTCAGGACCTTTTTTGTAGCCCGCAATTGGCTCTACATAAAAAGTCATTATAAAAATTTCGCTATCTCCCTTAGATTCGCAGATATTCCTCGAGGACGCAATTAAGCGCTGAATCGAATTAAACCGTTTTACCGCTTCGCTACTGTATCAGAATCATTAACGATGTAATTCGTCACTAACATCGAATCCGTTAATTGCATACCTTTCTGGAAATAGTATTGCGATGTCAGCAGTAATTGCACTTCCCCAGTCTCCCCCTTGCGTGTAGAATTTATTAAATCCTAGACGAGTCATCAGGTTTTTGAAAATCACGCCCATCTAAAATTCAACACATCGTCGTGAACAACACAGAATGAAAATAGAACTACGGAATGAATCTTTTCTTTATCAAATTATAAATATATTGCCCATGATATTGCGATAACAAAGAGAGTATAAATATATTGCGCGAGAAGAAAAGGAAAAATTTGTAAAACCACTTCTTAATTACTTTTCAGATGAAAAATCGTCATGCAATTTAATTGACAAATTTGATGATTGAGAATGTTTGAATCTATAGTGTGGGCTGCACCAAATTGTGGAAGATACTTGGATATTCTTAAACCGTTTTACTGCTTCTTTACTGTTATATCTCGTACTTCAGTGAACTATTCTTATTTTGGCAAAAAAAACCTCTTCGGGTAGCTGTATCTGTGTAATTTTACGTGGATACGTCTATGCTCTTCACATCCGAAATTTATGATCCACAAATTGGATCTCTTTCGGGCCATAATAACCAATTGTCCAACAGAATAGAATAAAGATCTTCCATAAGACTTTAATAATAAGAAAGAATAAAGGTCTTCCATAAGACCTTCAAAATTGTAATTTATTTCTACAAATACTGGAGAATTTTCTCGAATTTTCTAGAAAAATCCGGAATTCGCCAGGAAACTCTAATTTTCTAGAAATTTCTAGAAATCCGATAGATGGCAACACTGCCGATAAGGAACCATAAGGACTTTTTCCCTAAATGCCGCCTCCCCCCGTAATGAGAACATAAATGTATCCACGTCAGAAAAAATCAACGTCTCGGATAAATTGCTTTATCTCGTCAATTTACTCAACCTGAGCATGACCGAGACCCGGACGAACGGCTCCCTGTGAGAATCCATACCCCGGCAACGATGGAGCAATAACTTCGAAAACGAAATCAGCATCAGCCCGTGGGGTCGTTAACATCGGAATGATCTTCTGGAATTCAACAATAGATCCTGGCCAGCCATGCACCAACAAGAGTGGAAGAATCCTCAACGTCTTCCCATTCTGAACGGTCGTCGATGGCTTCGCGTGAATATAATGAATATCAAGACCTGCACAAGAAACAATTATGCCACAGATTCTTACACACCTGATTCAATAGTCACTGATAATACCGACCTTGAATTCTCGTGATAAACTGCGGGAACTTGTTGAGCAGCTCTTGACGTTTATACCAATCGTATTTATTCCTCCAGTAGTCGAGTACTGTTTTGAGGTATGTACCGGAGATTCCGTAGGTCCAGCCGGTCTTCTCCAGAGGTGGGGTTAAATCCCTGGTGTTCGATAATCGGTGCTTGAGATCCTCGATTACCTAATAGAGCAGGAGAGCAGTGAAAAACCGAGAATAAGGAAACAACTGGCACTCAATGATTGCTGAATAATGTATGAATCAGTACTTTTCGATATTATTATTCAATATTCATTAGCGTTTGGTATAAAAAAACTATTTTAAATATCCACTCCAAGAAATAGCCGATATTCTCTGTATTCAATTGAAATAATGAGAAATAATTGAATTGAATCAATTTGTTACTTCATCTGATGGAATAAGCGGTAAAAAAATTAAGTCGACTTAACTCTTCGCTGAATTTTCGAGGAATATCTTGCAATCGAAGGGAGATGGGGAAATTATCGTGAATATCTTTTTTATAGCTCTCAATTCGATCTAAAGAAAAGGTCATAATAAAAATTTATCTCTCTGCTTTTGTTTCCGAGATATTCACTGAGAACTGACGAGTAGTGAAAATCGACTTGAATGGTTTTATCGGTTCGCCACTGATATAACTAAAACAATGATTTATGTTTGGAGACATTCCTTGAAAGAAATTGAAGCAATTACATTTTTGGGGATATCAATCTTGAAGGGCCTGATCGAAGTATCCTCTTTAACCCCAGCTGGTCCCCAGTTCTTTTCTGGTAGCCTTGGGATCGCATGAGGCTTATCGTTCAGCAGGATTGGACCTCTGTATGGAATAAAACGTAGAAAACCCAGAACAATCAATTAGATGGTCACTTAGCTGATAGAAAATAATGAAGAGCACGCACACAAAGTGATAGGAGGCACCGACAGCCAATAGCACTCCTAATATTCCCTTGACAATCATCACTTGTGCTTTCGTGAATTCCAAAACTGCTCGAATCTACTGGCGAATACTAACTGCGGCAAATACTATTGCGGTGTTAGCCGGAGTTGATATAACAACCGAGGTCGCAACGAGAAAGCGGTGGGGATGCGATACGAACGCTGCAGTATAAAAAGTACTATTAACATAATAATTCACTAGGTACTGTTGAAAAGAATTTATATTTGGAAAATAAATCCTCTCAACAAGTTGATGATTAGGCTCTAGTGCTGGGCATCGTGAATACATATCTGATTTTGATTCAAATTCGAAGACAATATTTAAATTTTGCGAGAATGTTTTTAAGTGCACATTCAGAGAAAATGTGAATTTTTTAATTATGGAAGCATTATTCGATTCTCTGATACTCTAGGTGTTTCGAGGGTTTTCCGAGGAAAAAGGTATCAGAAACTTCATGACGATAATGATTCTTTGGTGATAATTGGCTGATTTTCAGTAGACTTTGACACTTGTTGATTCTCCTGGAATTTTTCAGTAGCGTGTTTGTAATTATTGCTTCGACCTTCACGCGACGCACGTATGCACTCAAATCATCTCCTCCTATCAACTGCTGACGATAAAATAGGAAATACTGGGAATGTGAATGGGTGGGAAGATGTGAGAGAGAATATCCTAAATATAAATAACAATGGATCGATTGAGTCAAGAGATGAACGCAATGTCAAAGTCAATTGAAAGGAAAATAAAAAAAAGGAAAAGTCAGATCGAATTATAAGCAACTCTTAAGGGATTCATCAGTTTTCTTATCATCAATTACTCTGTATTTATAGAGGCAGAGAGCGATAATTAAACAGAGTATCAGACGGTACGGGCGATGAGTGAGAAAACTGCGAATTCCATTAACTGCGATATCAAAAAAATCAAGAGTGCGTGGCTGTTCATGTACTTCGTTTTATTCAATTCAAGAATGTTATCTATTTCATAATAGATAATACTATAATCCAGTACGAGACATTTCTACCAATGATCTTGCTGGCGACAAGCCCACAGCGATAGCATCAGGCGAAAGAATCACTCTCATTCATCAATATCTTGAAACAAGTAAATTTCTGCGAATAGAAATTACTTTTCCATTAACTAAAATATTCACTTTAAAATGCACAGAATTAATTTACGATAAATGAGAATGACATCTTTTGCGTGTTCTGGAATTGAATATGTATACACCGAGAAAAGTGATCAATTTGAGTCAAATTATATGATTTTATTCGAAATATTTTGATTGATTCAACGATCAAGAAGTTCCATTCATTTGTTGTTTGTATTGTAGGCAGCTATAGCGTATTCATTTAAATCTAATTCGGTATTAACCGACAGAGAATAATTTTTATATGATGATGTACATATTGAAATTGCAACACCGATGATAACACACTGCAGTCAAGAGTTCACTGAGAATGTCGTTATTGAGACTCCCGTCGATAATGATTGTACAAAAATACTTGTATCAGTGTGACCAGTCAGCGGAGTTAATAACTCTGCCGGAGAATATGAGAAATCAAGAGTCCAATATCCTTGGCTCGTATTTAATATTCTTATGTTGACAGTCAATTTACACGTATACAAACGGTGTTTGATTCTACATCTCATCACCATGACATGCTATTATCCATACTATCATTTGCAATGAATTGCGATTTTCACAAGTACAAAAATATTTTTTAAAATTGGATTTGCTTAGTTTAGTGTGGATTATTCAGTTTCAAATTTCGTAATGGAGGATGAAACGAGATATGTCATTGGCGAAATATCGCGTTGATTTCATGAGTTCAATAGCACGAGGCAATTTGAAGGATCTATTTATTTAGCATTTCATTTCTGCCCGTCATCATCATGATAATATGGATTGGGTCATCGATTTATTCGCAAATCACTCCCAACTATCATCGATACTATCATTTGCAATGAATTGCGATTTTCACAAGTACAAAAATATATTTTTAATTGAATTTCCTTAGTTTAACGTGGATTATTCAGTTTCAAATTGCGTAATCGAGGATGCAAACGAGATATGTCATTTGCGAAATATCCCATTGATTTCATGAGTTCAATAGCACGAGGTAATTTGAAGGATGTATTTATTCAGCATTTCATTGTCTGTTCTCTGCGATAACGCGTTAAGACCCAAAGCCTTCGGGTCTCGCTCTAATAAGCAAGTCCCAAGGTCTGAGAAAGTTTTTAATCCCTATTTTTGATACTCCTAGACTTAGAATAGAGTTTCCCTACGATTTCGGCTCCGGGGCTGAAAATTCTGCGTACCGAAATCTCGTGGAAACCCCCACTCTTCCGTGGAGGGCGGGACTTGAGAACAGAGAAACAAAGAGAGAACCTTTCCTGCAGTGAGACTGCGTGTTGTCGTCGTGCGGAGGGGCACACGCAGGACAGAGGAAGGGAACTTCTCCTACTGAAATCGTAGGGAGTTGAAATGGCTAGAGAAATGATTAAGGTGACGCTATAATTGGACTGTCAACGGTCTTGAATTACAAGCCAAACGTCACGTATTGACAATAATATAGCACAGTTCATTGGGTTCTGGAATACCCCATGAGCTTGAATTCTTAAAAGCTTTTTGGCGCTTCTAATGTTGTGAAGTGTCCGCCCCGTGGCAGAAGATAAGGGAAAAATGACCCTCGTGTCAGTCGTCCATGTCTGATTTTACAATTGTTTTTCACTTATAAATGCGGTTGAGGATTTCGATATGGATTTTATTAGAAAAGAGTATGACTCGGTTACTTGACTGTCAAGAGCCTGAAGAAGCTTGAATTACAAACGAAACGTCGCGTATTGACAATAATATAGTACAATTAATTCCTAAAAGTTTTATGCTCTACAAATCTGTCTTCTTTGCTGATTTTTTTCTCTTCTCGCTTTGTTCCTCAACAATCCCTACGAACTTGTAAATATCATTGGCAGCAAGTTCTGGCTCTTCTAACGTTGCAAAGTGTCCGCCTCGTGGCATTTTCGTCACCTGAACTAAATTTAAAAATCTCTCCTGCAGGAATTCTCGTGGATACCATATAATCTCATGGGGAAACTGTGCACACGCACTCGGAACTTCCACTGGCCACCTGGTTAAACATAAAAATACAGTTGTCATGTAATCTTTGTTCGGACAATGTCTTTGCATTTTGCACACGTGAAAAAATACTCACTGCTCTAGCCATGTATTCTGCTTCTTATTGAATGATTCAGCATATATTCGCATAGCCGTTGTCATTTTATTCGGCATCCAGTACATCATCAAGTTGTCAATGAGTTCGTTGGGTGTGAACTTTTCAAATAAGCCGCCATCCTCTTTGAACATATTATCGCGATTGGTGGCGTCCGAGAATTTTTCGAGAACATAAGCGGCGAGAGCCGCTGGAGAATCGGCGAGTCCAACACCTTGAAAAAGTCATCAATGAGAAGAAGTGCTTTTCGAAAATTGAGAAACCTACTTTCTTTAAAAACTATCTTCGAACGCTCAAAATTAAAGATTTGATTTTTTTGTAACTGAAAATTCAATTTTAAAAAATCCTAAACGTACTAAATTTTTTTAATCGACTTTTGAATATGATCGCCAATTTTAGCTCCTTAATTATGAAAAATGGGGACGAAGGTGGAGTCGTATATTCTCCTTCTAAAGGCAATCAATTTTTTCATTTAATTAAGCATGGTTTTTTTCTTATTAATTTAAGAGGCATTAAAAATCTGATGTGAGAATGAAGATCGATGAAAAATGAATCGTTCATGTCCGATTTTTTTACAACAGTCAGATGTCAATGATAACTGGTAAAAACAGGAGAAAAAATTGAAAATATGAAAATTTGACGTATACAAAGCTTGCATTAGGAAGCAAAAATAGTCAAGCGACTAATAAATCAATTAAATGAAAGGAAGAAATTCGATAAAATTAGGTTAATGACTGCCTATAGACTGTAATTTTTTTTTTAACAATCCCTTTCCGAATATATTCAAAAAATCGTTCAAAAGTTAAAAATATGTACCAAGTGAATCAGGTTTCGTTGCCTGCAGGTGAAGATACCCAGACAAGAGTAATATACGACCCAATCTCTCACTCAGAGGATAAAACCAGTGATAATCCTCCTCTTCCAATAACAGAGATGGAAAGAA
Organism: Diachasma alloeum; assembly: GCF_001412515.2. Lineage (NCBI taxonomy): Eukaryota > Metazoa > Arthropoda > Insecta > Hymenoptera > Braconidae > Diachasma > Diachasma alloeum. The sequence goes on from NW_021680349.1 coordinate 1,655,872, forward strand.
ACTGTAGAAAACGATCTTCAAGATGACTTTGGCTGATGATGCTGTGCACATAGTCGAGTGCATTCCAATAACACTTAAAACGAGCAAAAAATGATTATGAATTCACTTGCATCTGCCACTTTGTTTATTTCGGAATGGCGGGGAGAGTGGCTCAAAATGAAACTGGAGCGAAATAAAACAGTCAAAATCGACTGTTTGACGCAATTCAAGCAAAAAAATTTTTTTTCATTAAATTTGTTTTCTTGTTAAAATTTTTTTTCTTGGGAATACTGATGAGAATTATAATTTTCCATTTAGTAGCATGGAAAATTATTGAGAAGTTCTGATGGGCGAAGATTTTGTCAATGGATTATTCGATTGAAATTCAGCATCACATTTTCCTTTTCTCCTCTGGGTCTCCTCCTGGGCCTTGCACTGGACTTTGGATTATTCGATTACAAAATCTTCATCGGTCAAAACTTCTGAATAATTTTCCATTCTACTGAATGGAAAATTATTATTCTTATCGGTACTCCCAAGAATAAAAAGAAGTTGATAAAAAAATTTAATAGAAAAAAATTTTTTTGCTTGCATTGCGTCAAACTGTCGTTTTTTCGACTGTTTCATTTTGCCCCACTCTCCCCTATTATAATTTTTTATTCTGCAATGCTTACTGATCTGGAAATAGAGCGGACATTCGCGCAGTTATGATGGCTCCCCAGTCACCTCCATGAACGTAATATTTATCAAAACCTAATCTCAACATGAGATTCTTGAGAACAACAGCTATTTGCGAATCCCCAAGTCCCGGCCTGACGGTAGCGTCTGAAAAACCAAAACCAGGGAGCGAAGGGGCAATAACTTCGAAGACAAAATCGTGATCTTCTCGAGGTGTCGTGAGCATGGGAATGACTTTATAGAATTCCGCTGTTGATCCTGGCCATCCGTGGAGGATTATCAACGGCAAAACTCGTTTCCCTTTGGTATTTTTCGGTTTGACGTGCAGGAAACGGATATTCAGCCCTGGAATATCGAGATAAGTTTTCACTTTCGCTCGTCATTAATAGAAATCTCGGATGGAGAAATTTGTGTCACCTTGGATGTTTGTCGTGAACTGGGGAAATTTGTTGAGATGGGCTAGTTGTGCTTTGAAATCATATTTATTCAGCCAGTATGATAAGACTTTTTCTTTTAAATATGGACCACTGATACCGTATGTCCACGCTGCACCTTCCAGGGGTTGGACTAGATCTCTTGTTCTATTCAATCGGGTTTTCAAGTCCTTTATGGCCTATTTCAATAGAGTTATTAGTCATGTGAGGGGGAATTCAACTAGAAATTAATCAAAAATAATTTCTTCTTTCATTTCTTCAATGATGTGTTGTTGAACAGTTGATCAAGTTTCAGGGCGGATTTGTCAAGTTTGAAATTAAAAATGTGCTCTTCAGGTTGAAATACGGAATTGAAAAAATTGAAAAATTGGGTTTAATGAAGTGGAGATGATTCTGTTTAATATCCAGTCAGATTTGCGATATATAAAACCCATTCATTGGAATCAAATCAATTAATTCAGTTTGTTGAATCACCTTCTTCAAGCTCTGTTCGAATCTCGGAAAGATTACTGTATTATTGAACTCTGAATTAATCAATTCTCTTTTTTCACTTGAATTAATCAATTCAAGTGAAAAAATCGGGAGATGTAATTGGAACAAGTGGTGTGAATCGGAAATTTCCACGGTCCATTTGCATAGTCATTATATTCGCATTATATTATCCCATGGATTAGGATACTATCATACGGTGAACGGTACTCTGTTAGAAAATAATTGAATGAAATTTCAGATTTCACTAAAAATTCAATGAAATCCCAACATTTTGAGTAGCATCAAGATGAGAATTACTCAACGTATTTGACTTTGCAATGGAAACGTTAATATTTATTGTAAACTTATACTGAATTTTTAATTCATTGAAAAATTAAGAACATATTCACCGGAATTTTACTGATTTCTATTAATTTTCAGGGAATAAATGACCTAATATTTATAGTTAGCATTGATTTTTCCATGAAATTCAAAATTTTCATTGACGAAATTCCGCGAAATTTCAGTGGAACTAAAACGTGATGAAAATTTCTAGAGAGTGCACCGGAAATTGCAGCCAAAATTTTTTCACAGTGTATACACTATTTCTCCAATGAACAGAATTATGTTCGTGAAAATCTTTTTTAGAATATCGAAATTTCAAATAGACTTATTACATCTTCCACTAGAATTTTGGTAAAAATTCCTGAATGTTTAATGCGCAACAGGATTATCATATTAAATTCTGGGATGATTTGTGATTTTTTTCCGTGCAGACAATTGTGCAGTTCTACTTCACGAAAAATCCACTAATAATCACCTCGTCATTCCACTCGATTTTAAACGGTTTGATGGACTTATCTACGTCCGGATTTTCGGCTCCTGGGCCCCACCATGTATTTTCGAACTTCGGTATTTCCTTTTCTGATGTTTGCAGGTAGATTATTCCGATGATGGATACGATCACAATGAAGGTGACTACTTTTATCACAATGTTCATGGTTCAATAGCGGATTGTGATGAGGGGCTCCGACCAGTCTGGCCGCTTTTGATGCACTGAATGCACTCACAACTGTCTGCAATGTAAGTATATGCTGGGGTACTCTGCTTAACTGCAGTTTTCCCTTCTACCGCGGTGGGGAATACTTGTCTTGAATGCTAGGTGAAATTGAAGCGATGAGTGGAGGCTTTCTTGCTTTTTTGTGGATCGGAAAAAATGATATCGATTCGATACGTTCTCGGGTTTTATGATAATCAATTTGAGCAACTGATTGGAATTTCATCGACAGCTATGTATTGAATATCAAAGATGCTACTTTTGATTGCATTTAACGGCGGTTTTCACGAACAAAGTTTAGTCGGAACGATGATTATGAATTTGAAAATTTATTAGCGTAATGAAAAATGCGAATAGGGACATCCTAGTACTTTTTGCAACTTCATACAGAGTGCACTGCAGATTCAAAGATTTTTAATCGTCAATTCTATCAAGTGGATTGCAAGGGAAATTCGTTCAAAATTTGGCTGCTCAGTTAAGGATATCCAACTTTGATTTTCATCCTAAGAATATTACTAATATCATTATAACCATAATTAGAATCATTAATTGACAATGCAAAACGTTTCAAGACCTAAAAGATGGTCACAAAAAAACATTATTCTGTGAATGCATCTCTGTAATTTTCAATTTTTAAAAAATTAAGCCACAATTTTATGCATTACTATTCCAGTTGATTTATGAAGTGTAAAAGCCTCCAAAATGAACAAGACAATCATAATTGAAGAGTATTATGAAGTTCGTTCGTATCAGTAGGAGGAGCAGTAAAACCTGTCAGTGCTTCTTTCACATGTGGCTAATTAATGAATTATTTCTTTCCCAAGTGAATATTGAACTAAATATCGAAACGTTTTTTTCCCGAGGACCTCTTACATTTTCCCAAATTCTCGTCGTAAGACAATTACATAATTTATCAACATGTGATTCCACACTGATTTATATTTACTACTCTTTCATCCCATATGTAGAATTATTGAAAATAATTCCGGTGAGTGTTTTATTACTCAACCGATGTAGCAACTACCTAAATGGTATTCAGCGTCAGCTGGAGATCGTCCTCATTTTTTGGATACCAAACTAGCGATTTTTCATGTTATAAACCGGTCATTATTACGTATTATTTCTTGTTTCTCATCAAGTTCTCTGGAATATCCCTAATTGGATAGTTTTCCGAGGTTTTCAAAATATTAAAGTGAGATACGAGGGAACTAATGGGTATAGTTAACAAATAAGAATTGCTTCTAGCGGTCACTTTATCACTTATTCATTGTAAATGAAAAAGTAATTCTCGAATAAAAAATTGACTCACCAGCGACTCACCAGCTCGTTCGTTTGACTCATGAAGCCTGATCACAAATAATCACTGATTTGCATATCGCCACGTCTCAAGTGATAATGAGATGATTAAACGGTTAGGACGCTTAGCTACTAATATGAATTATATTCGTAAATTTTCGGAGATCATTGGGGAACGTGCGGAAAGTGAGACAAATTAAAATGGGTATTACTTACCTTTTTTCGTCACTAGTCCCGATAGACTTAAGTCGCGGTTTTCGGGGCCCAATGACAAAAAATATTGTTCGACACACGGCCGTGGGAACTTTTCTACCTCATATTCGCCAAAAAACTTCCTCACGGCCTAATGTCGAAATGTACTATTATATCACTCACAATTAAATTTCATGAAAAGATAAACAAACACGTAATCACATTGCTAATTGCGAGCAGCTATATTGGTATGTGATGAATTACAATGCTAAAAATGTACTACAAATAAAAAAAATTGTAGAATAAAGATGAATGGGTATTATTCACACTATAGGGAGCTGCAATTCCGTTTATTCCACCGAAATTGTCATTCCTACTGTTAGTACCATTCCTAAATGTTTCATATCGTTATAATTTTTTCTTCTCGTACACCCTTTCGGGTCTTTACGATTTGTTCCCTTCCCACCCCCCAACCCTCTGTAACGCATTCGCCGAAGGACAAGGGAAAACCTCATTTGAGGAAACAACCTGCCCAGGTACAGTCGTCTCTTGAGAGACTCCCGCTCGACAATGAAACCGTGAGAATTAGAGTGTCAAATTTTGGCCCCCCCAGCCGGGAATCGAACCCGGATCTCCCGCATGCCAATCCCACACTTAACCCCACAGCCGCCGCCGTCGGTTCTCATATCGTTATATATACTACCAAAATATGCAACAAACAGACCTCAACAAAAGGCAGTATTGTCGGCGTGATGATCAACCATTCAACCATTTTCAATCATCAAATTTGTCAATTAAATTGCGTGAGATAAATTCGAAAAAAATCATGAATATTCAACGTCATTAAAATTACATTTTGCACAGAATTATTTTTCACAAAATAAGAGAGGTATTTGAACTTTCGTGGATCTTATTTATTTAGCATAAAATCTGTTTCTCATAACATTTGTTACAGTTTTGAAAACATTATTTTTAGGGTGAAAAAGTAATTCTTTATAAAATGTTCATGGAAAAGGTCATATTAGCTAAACATTGGTATTTTTCAATAATTTCATTAATCTCAAAAGTATACTCTCCAGATTTCCAAAAAGGTTTCCTAAATGTTAAAAATGGTGCATCCAATTCAGCCCTTGTAAATTCTAAAAATAAAATCACGGAAAATATTCGATAATCTAGGATCAAATGAGGCCTGGATGAAACTTCCGATGTTCACCCCCTCACGTACGGCGTCGATGCCATGCATCGACCCACGAAAATATGAATAGCGCTCTTTAAAATTGAGTATTTCCAAAACTATGGAATTTAACTCAACCAAATAAATAACAACCAAAAACGGAATACTGTAGCTTTAATTACATATCCGTTTCATAATTTTCCGTTGATTGGAAATCATTACATTTTACTTGTATCGAGCGTACTTCATGCTTGGAAACCAAAGGGCCCCGTCCGTGAGGGGTTGACAAAAACTTCTGAAAATGTTTCCAACGAAAAAAAAATCTAAGATGAAAGGGAAGGATTGAAGAATATCAACATAATGTAAAACAATAACAAATACATATATTCTTTTAGGAAGGTGATACAATAAAGTTTTTTCTTGCGTCGATAAACATTATGTTCTTTCTCTCTTTGAATTTTTCCCTTCAGCGCACTTATTATCCCTCTGTTACATCTGATTTGCTTGCGGATCGGATACGTGTGTTACCTATTCGTTATGTGTATTTGTTTTTTTCTCTTCGTGTTGTTCTTCTAGACTTTGATTATTCCATAAGTATTAGTTAATTCATGTAATCCATAAGTTTTTTTGTAATAGCAAATCAGTTTATTTTCTATATCCAAGGAAAAAACAATTTACAATAGTTTCTACGCATGATTCCGCAACATAAAAATGGAACTGATCAAAGCATACACAGCTCAAACGACTTTCGGATAAACAATAATTAAAAAAAAATAGAATGTTAGGCCAATTTTTATAAATTTGTTCGACAGTGCGCGTAAGTGGCTCTCTAAGATAACAGAAAATAATGAAGAAAAACAACAAAAAAAAATAATGAATACAAAAATCAAAATAGTATCGTCAATCACTCATGTTTGTTTTTCAGCAAAAACTTTCTTAAAAATTTCCTAATTGATAAATTCTCATCCAATTTGCGTGAACAACTGCACAGCATCTAATGTTATATTTTCATTAAACTCTCATTTACTTTTGACTCTGATGATTTTAGAAACATGTATAAAGAAACTGGTAATCACTATTTGCTCTTTCATAGCATTAATTTTTCACAGATGTTGATTTTGCAGGAGTTGGCAATTTGTTAATCAAGCCAATATGTACAATCCAGTACCAATTCCTCTATACAATATAAATCTTACGTATTACGTATTACATATAAACAAAATAAACATCTAAAAACTTAAAAAGAAGAGAAAAAGGCTAGTTTAGTAATTGTCTAATCTTTTCATTTTTTTTCTCGTTCTTCTTTTCCTAGCCCAAGAAAGAGAACACAGGGACTGCCAAAAAAAATGGGCACAAATTGTTGCTGTTTTATCGTCTAAAATTGCTACATTTAGGTAAATCGAAAAAATGTTTTCTACAACTTCGTCAGAATCCGTGCAATTTTAATTTTTTTTTTCCTTGAAACATTCTACTGTCATTCTTGCGCACATTAATCGATGGATCTTATTCGAATTGTAAATTTAAGTTTTGAATTTTTAAATTCTTTAGTTTGTTTCTCCAGTTAATTTTTGTCTCCCATTTGTTACGGACAATCGCTCGATGGACAAAAGGTCATAATGAATAATCACACGCACTCAATCACTCGATCAATTCACTCACAATTATCACATTCATTCTACCAGGTCCTCCCTTCCTCTTATTTATCGAAAATCCCTTCGTTATTTCAATGGTTTCTTTCCATCTGTATTTTCAGCTTTTGTCTCCGTGAAATGATTTTTACACTACAACATATGACGTCAATATTGACAAATAATCTAACTATACATACAATAAACTATGTACAAATGAGGCTGCGACGGTGGAGATAAGGAAGGAAATGACTTGTTCAGTTATAATTTTTTTCATGCTTTTGTGTTATCAAATCGTAGAATGAGAATTTTTTTTCAAAAGAAAAAAGAAATTTCTGTGATTTTATTCCTGTTTTTTCCATAGGAAAGAACTTGCCGCGAGGAAGGGAGAATAATTTACAGGTTCTCCATTGGACGAGTGAATTCTGGATTCACCCGAAGACAGTACGGTTGGATTTTTGTTTATTAATTTTCATTAAAAAATAGAGCCCTGCTGTCGTTGGGGTAAACCTCAGTAATCAGCCGTTGGTTAACCATCCGTGTATTTGCTCAACTTGTCGCGTAGTAACATATTCTCGTTTTTTAATCGATCGAGCTCCTGTCGAAGACCCATATTCTGAAATCAAATGGTTTTTAGCCCATTATTGAGAATGTTTATTTAGGTAATTGGTGAGCGACATTGCATTTCGGGATTTCTTATTTGAAATTGAGGGAAAAGGGGAGGCAAAGCATAAATTTTCCTTTGTGAACCGTCATTTTTCGCAAATGAACAGGAAAATTTGTGAAATGTTGATGAAAAAATACCCGAAGTTCCAGAAAATTTTTATCGTACACCTTTTAGTACTTTTTATTGCAGTTTCTCGTTGATTTTGCTTTCCTTCTGCCAAAAATCGAATTGTCTCATTTTTTCTTATACCTCTTATGGGATTGATTTCCACATTGACAATTCTCCTACCAGAAGACTCCAAAAATAAAAATAAGAATAGAAAGCAATGCGAAAAAATATTCTGCATCCAACGGCCCAGAGAAATAATTCAAATATTTAAAACTTTAAAGTAGTTTGAATGCAGTAAAAAAAATCAGTTAAAACAAATTGTAGAGCTTATGATTTTGGATAAACTTCCTCAACCCTCCGCGTGAACCATTGAATTCGATAAAAAGTCTATTAAATTCACATCTCACCTCTTTCTCAAGGAAACCCGCTCTCAGTGCAATTTGATTCTCCTTCATGCGACGCGCGTCTCGTGATCTCTTGGCGGCCATGTTGTTCTTCCTTCGGCGTGCCCAGTATTTGTCATCCTTTAAGTCATCGGGTACAAACTACACATCAATAATAGAATATCAGATAAAAAGGAATTTAAAAGTGAGTAATAAGTTTACTCGTGTGAAAAAAAAGAGTTGAAATTACCTGTTTCCGTGATTTTTTAATCATCGGCTGGGGCTTCAGCTCCTCATCGGAGAATGCTCGAGTTCTTGGATCGAAGTCTCGCCCCGATGACGCCATCGAGAGCGCTACAAGAGACAAGCCATATTGTATACGTGACGAGTCCCCGGAATCTGTTTCTCGGCAGAACAAAACACGGATTCGACAAAGTGCGGGCATTTCAACTTTTTTGAAAAATGGGCCATTTTCATACTGTTATCCACTGTTAGAAAATTACTTGTGAAATTTCAAGTAAAAAATGTTGAAATTTTTAACAACACATTCACGTGAAATTGTCATTTTAATCCAAATGACAATAAAAATCAGTAAAGAGTGGGAAAATTAAGGCAACAGTTTATCCAAATGTTCGATTTAGGCTGAAATTTCAAAAACAATTTTAACAATGTTGAATGGGGGATCCGCATCCCCCTGATCACTCTCACTAATTGGCCATGAATTTTACGAACACATTAGCACATTGTTTACTATTAGAACGTGTCGTTGACGATATGTTGTTACCTGATCCGTTTGCGTTGTCTGGGGGGATTCTCATATTATTTTTTAATAATTGTTTTTGGGTTTTTTCTATTTTACACTCACTTGAGTCGGCGGGCGATGGTGGATTGAGAGTATCTGGTGAGCAGCAATCACTGGGGGATGCCGATCTCTCGCGCTTTGTTACAGGCTCTAGATGGAGTCCAGCTGGTCCTTGATGACTTGTTGCCTCATTACTGCTGTTACTCATTTTGTGTAGTTGACTTCCCTGCATCGTGCCCTGACCACCACCGCCAACCCCATCCACGGGGATGCCATTCTCCGAGAGAAATTCATCCAAATCGACGTACTGAATTTATTGAAAAATAATCGTGATTAATAATAACGCGTTTGACCACACGGGGAGAAAATTTCCATCAAAAATGGCCCCTCAAGGCTAGGAATCGCGCAACGTATGGGTCTTTCAGGAATTTCTAACCAAAATATATTTATATTTCTTAAATTTATTGCATTTTGTATTAAAGTGTTGATAGAAAGTTCTGAAAGGGCGTCTACATGATTCCTAGAATAAGAAACTTGCATATTTTTTTTTTTAGAAAGTAGACTGAGAAATTTTTGTGGTCACGTAACATTTTCGATGAAATTTCAATGAATTTCATCATTGAAAATTTATAATTTAATGGAAAAATGAATGGAACCTATCAATTTCAGTTCAATTATTTCACGAAAATGAATAAATCAGGACAATTTCGCCAAATCTGATACTGAATATTCAAATTTTGGTTAAAAAATCACATAAGTTGAGGAATTCTACTGAAGTTCACGAAAATCTTAAATTTCACTATTTTTTTTTTGAAAGGGCTCAAATATCCAGTAAACTTTTTTTACGTTCAACTGAAAATGTTATTTTCCGCAATTTTCATTCTTCAATCATATCAACAGCCCGCAAAAATTGTGACACACTAAAAAACGATTTTTGAAAAATGCAAGTTCCTATTTAGGGGTAAATTCCGATATAAATTTTTCTCCATGCACGAGCGATTGAATTGCAGGGTTAAGTATTAAGGTACTGGCCCATGCACATTCGCGGTAAAACCATAAACAATGATAACCAATGTGGGCGACGTATGAAAAAGAGAAAGTCGGCTCGAGTCTCAACTTTTATCATCCTGAATACACATATTCGCATTCACCGCAAGTTCTTAAATGTTAAGTGCAAAATGAAATTATAAAAAATACAGGAAAATAAAAAGATGAATGAAAATAGTTGGTAAAAGAGATTGATGGCATATAAAAACAATTTAAAAGGGGGGTATTGCTCGATATACTCGGTTACGCGTTGGAGGCGTGACGATATCCGCAAAGAGAGTGAAAGTATCTTGACGCTTGGTTGGACGTTTCTTCGCGGGTGCAACCCCCACCCTCTCAAGTTATCCGCATAAATACGGTTTTACATTATCGAGTGTTGAGAGTAGTTGTGGCATAAAAAAAGGACCAGGTTTGGTGCCTCGACGAGCTTCCTCGTTTTCACGAGTCCAGGAAGTCTCGCAGTTTTACCTTTAGCAAGCAATATATTTTTTCTTTTTTCTTCTTTTTACAAGGAGTTGAGACTAGGGGAGGGGAGGTCTTACGCAACCAACAATCACTTGCATGTCTGAAAAAACGGGAAATACTTGGGCACAAAGGAAAGATATGCCGGAAAATACAGATAAATCGAGGAGAGTCGCAAATGAGAGCGAATTGAGGCTGATTGTTACTGGGTTATTTTACGTTGTTTTCAAAATTTTTTTAGTGAGACACTCGGTCGCAACACGCAGAAATAACTCGGGGAAATAATTTTTTCTTGGAGTTGAGACTGTTGATCATAATTTGAGAATATTCAAGGTTTTGTCAACTCAGTTTTGTACGAAAACATTCAACAAAATTCATTAATCCTCAACGTTATTATATTTTGCAACAACTTTTATTTCGACGACTTGCGGAAAGCTTTTCTTTTCACGTGAAATCGTTTTCTAGTGAAATTTTATTCAGAAATTTTATATCATTTGGGAGGAATAATTTTGAGGGTGCAGAATTAATTGTTTGTCAATAATTCATGAAAAGAAATCGAGCTCTTTAAAATTTTCAATTTTTTAATTATGTAAAGTGTCAATTTTTTGACATTGTTGAAATTGTGAACTTTAAGTTTCAAATTATAAAATGACTGAAATTTTTTCGATAAAATAGGGTATAATGGGGCTTGAATGAAAGCCCTGATGTTAAAATAAAAATGTTGAAAGAGATTTCAAAGGCGGCAGAAGGGCTAAAGCTCTTGCATATCCTTAAGAATAATTTTTTTTTCGTAAATTACAGGTGAAAAAATAATTCTCGAAAATATTCCGAAAACTACAAGGACTAAACAATTTTTTTTATTCTTCAATCATTGGGAAGAGGGGAAGGAGGGGGAATTTCCGCACTTTTTCTCTGCAACGTTGAATCTCATTTAATTAGAATAAGAGTTGCTGTCAATACGAAAACAATATTCTCAATCTAAAATCAACATTCATCTCCTTAACTGAAAACCACTCGTTCTAGTTAAAACCTTACCGTTCTGGTTAATTCGCAATAGAAAATATTGAAAATGAATTTGTTGTAATTTTCATGGCTCTTTTCCTTCATCTTTGTACATACATGATTCAATACCTTCAGGTCGGCATCATAGGGCAGTGTTTTGTCCCATATATTTGGCCCCAAAAAGGCGGCCTGTGCTTCCACATTGCCCCATAGCTCACCATCAGCGTCCTTCTTCTCCTCCGGTCCATCCTTTGTTTGTTTCCCTGAAATAAAAAAATTCTGTCACCTCAAGATCTGTCCAGGATTCAGTCGAATCCCATAACGACTCATCCCACGACAATTTCATCCAAAAGCAAATTTGTCTTATATGTTTTAACTTTGTGTTCTACCCCATAATTCCCTTATTATTTTTCGATTTTTCAAAATAAGAATAGGTACATCCAAAAAGGAAACTCTCGTATTTAAGAGATTCCCTGAAAAATTATTTATATTTTGAGAGGATTGAACGAATTTCAAAGGATTTCAGAAACATTTTGAGAAAGTTCATGCGATTTTTAATTACTGGATTGATATTTACACTTCGTAAAGGATTCAGAGAAATCCACAAACTTCCTGATATTTAATGGCAAGCATTTGAATATTGCATCAAATGTTTGAATGAGTGAAAAAATTGGGATGTATTATTATTATTCCGGAAATATATCGAAAAATTACTCAATCGTGTTGCTTCATCGATCCATGAAATTGAAATTTAAGAAAGATACGAAATTCATGAATTTCTTCATAAAACCTCTGAAATGTTGCGGAATTTTTTGGATTTCACTCCAAATTTAATGGAAATTTCAAATCTATCTGTATTCCACATTTCACGAGTGATCATCCCAACCGTATAAAACATTTTCGGACCAAAATTGGTATGGGATGAAATCATTTTGAATGAAATTCACTCCCAAATCCCCAACACTCCCACACACATGCTACAAATAACATTAAAAAAAGAATTCCATTCAAAAAAGGAAATAATCTGTAGATCAGATTTTCTACGCGATTACTCCGATTGTGTACCTAATTTTTGGAGCCAAACTATTGTGTAAGAAAATTACGTCGCATGAAATTTCCTCCAAATCCCCTGAAATTCCCACACATGCTACAAAAACCATTAAAAAAAGAATTCCATTCAAAAAAGAAAATAATCCTCAGATCAAATTTTGTGATTACTCCGGTAATGTACATTATTTTTGGAGCAAAACTATTATGGAAGGAAATCATTTCAGATGAAATTTCCTTCAAATCCCCCGGCATTCCCACACATGCTACAAATAACACCAAAAAAATAGAAAATAATCGTGAATCGCACGTCATCAGCCAAGTGTACAGTGGAGTCGCGTGGCGGCGCCGTATCGTTATAATGATTTTCAAACGTTTTATAGATACCCAGTATACATGAAAGAGAATGGATAGGATAGTTGTGTCGACGTCGGGTCGACTGTCAAGGCTACGGGAGCATGCTTGTCACGCCACGATGGTGGACACTGATGGTAGGCGAGATTAATAGTGGAAATGGAAAATTAATTGTATTGTATTTCCCCCCTCCCCCCCCCCTCCATGAAAAGAAAAAAACATAATAATTTTCAAATGACAGGAAAATTATTTTCTCGCACTATTCATCCTTCTGTTCCCCCGAGTCATTCAACAGAACAACCGTTATATTAAAAAATCGTAAATTTATCGGCAATCGAATGTTTAATTTCGGAAGGATTTTCATTAAATAAAAAATTGTTCCGCGCTCGTTCCTCCTATCCTATTCCGCTCGTTACTTAACTGTTGAAGCGTAGTGCCGGTGTACGCGCCTCTCGCAACGGGAGATTAGTTCCGCGGAGAGGTTCGAGAGCATTTAGCCTTGAACCAAATTACAGGCCTGTACTGTCGTTGTTTAGTTGTTTAGCTGACGACTAGCGGCACTGCATTGGCTGCACCAAAGCCTTCCCTCTCCTCCCCCAGTCTTTTTCAACTATACTCATCATGTATCAGCCAGACGTACATATATTCTACGCTATTCAGCGAATATTTCATCATTTTTCTGCACTTTTTTTTAACTCTTTGGTGTTTAGTCTCTTCACGAGTTATTGATAATTGTTATGGTGATGTTTATTATTTGGGGAATATTGAGGTGGAGAGAGATTGACTTTCATTACGATATTTGTATGAGACGTGGAAGATGTAATCTCAGACGTATCCTTGATAGACCAGTCACGGTTCAACGAGAACGACTTGTACGGCGGCATGTTGTAAAGCGAGTTGAGAAGTTTTCATCGGGAACGATTTGATGATTAATTTATTTGGGGTTTTAGGGAGATCAGGGGGTTTGGAGGGGAGGAACAGAAGTTTAGGGAAAATGATTATTGTATTTTCATCACTTGAGTGTAAAGTGAAATGTTGTGTGCGCAAAATCCCACTTTTTACACGTTGAGATGAAAAATAGGGTTCGACACTCGAGGGAAATGTGTTCTTTGACCTCTGGGAGGATAGCACTCGCCGATGGCGCACACCTCAAGCATATTGTGGATCAAATGGGGAAAGTCGTGTTTTCCCCGCGCGAGGTGCACCTGCTATTTTTTTTAAATTTTATTTTTATTACTGCTCATCAGGGAGCAAAGTAAGAAAAAAACACTTTTCATTACACTGTCCGTAACACATCGTTTGACCGACACAACTACGGATTGCCGATTACGGACATTGTGAAGAAAAATTACGTTCGTCACTCGGTCGAAAACAACTTTTCTGACTCGAGAAAAGTTTTTTTCGGCCTCGTGACGAAAATAGCTATTTCATCACTTGAAAAACCACTTTTCATCACTTTTGCGGAAAATGAAATTTTACGCACGTTCCCATCCCACTTTCCACATATTGTGATGAAAAATAAGGTTCGACACTCGTGGGCAGAGTGTTCTGTGACCCTTGAGATCACTTTTACGTACTCTTATTGAAAGATATTATTACCCACGACCTGAATGTCATGCACTCTACGCAACAAATCAAAGACTTTCCCCCACTGCACCCCCGAAAAGTGAACTCGGCAAGTATTATACACGTACGTGCGAAAAACTGGAATTTTACACACCAGTAACACAATATGCAATTTTCCGAGCATCTGGTAGTTATTTTTCAGGGGACGTTTGATTTAAGGAGAAAAAGCTTATGAATTTTCAGAAATTACTGGAATTATCAATCAATTACAAATTCGCGGATTAATTTCCTCAATTCTTTATCATTTTTACTGAATAATTATCTTAATTTTAATTTTCATTCATTTGCTCATCAAATTACGAAAGGTGTGATTTTTCAGTTATAAAATTTACCTGCAATTTCAATGGAAATATCACTTTTTAAAAGTTTCTGGGAAATCACTTAGAGTATTGAATTTAGTGAGGAAAAACTAATGAAATTTTACAACTCGCTTGATTGTTTACTTGAATTTTAAATTCATGGATTCATTTTTACAATTTTTTCTAATATTTTTACTGAATAATGGAACTAATTTCCCAGTTTTCATTTATTTAATATGTGACTTCAATGGAAATGTCACTTATTAAAAATTTCCGGGACTGAGAGAAAGAGGAGGGGGTGAAAAATTGAAAGTGATGGCGAGTGTGATTATTTGTATGATGATGCGAATTAACTGAGAGACGCGGAACGCGGAACGAGACAAGTGCTTCAAGGAAGGCGTCCTTGGACACTCTCAGCTTCTGATCACCAATCGTTGTACAAAAGTTATATATTTCTTGTCAGTTAGTGTTTATTTCCCCGTATATTTATTCTATTCTGCTGCATTTTTCTGATATTCAATGTCGGCAGTCGAAGACCCGAAGAAAGTGAATGTTGGAAAAGAGATAAGGGGGTATAAAACTCGAGGAGAGAGAAAAAAATATCGAGAAACATATTTTAAGAGTCGACTACCTACGTTTATACTGGTATACCTACTGAGTTGAGTCTGAGTAGTGAAAGTTGCACGAGTCACTTTCCCCTTGCTTGGGGGGCCGAGGTGTATTTTGTACTTCGTGAGACTCGAATAAGGCGATATAAATGCATGTGGCAAACAGAGCAGGAAGGCATTATTGATGGTACTATTTCCGTAAATTCGTTAATTTGCACTTTTCGGGGGATTCTTTTTCACTTTTTTAGATTAATTATTGGGTACATGATGTTTTATGTTTTACGAACAACTCATGAAATTCAATGACGAGGGGATTTAAGCCTCAGTCTTGCGAGATGCGGAAGTGGATTTGCGAATTAATTTTTTTAAATCCTGAATCTATATCCGATGTTGAAACTCAGTATTCCAATGAGTAGAGTTTCGTTTTTTTCAGGATTTTTGAAATATTTATTACCAGTTCAACATGAGGGATCAAATTGAGGCCTTTAAGCATCGAATAATGAGATGATTGAAAATTTTTCGATAAACTAGGGTTCAATGAGGCTGGAATGAGGGCTGTGGTGTTTAAATAAAAATGTTGGATTTTATTTCAATGAAAAATTAAGGGTTAAAGCGTTTGGATATCAGTCGGAAAAATTTTGCTTCGTTTGTGCCATCAAAAAGTAGGAAAATGTCATCTCAGTTCATCCTGATACAAATTAGAAAAGACTTCTCGAAAATATCTTGGAAACTATAAGAACAGAACATTCCTATTTTACTAAAGATGAAAGAAACGTGAAGTTGTTTTATATCGAAATATCTCGAAACTGCCTGACCGCTAATCCTTAATTCTGATTGGTCAATATGTGACACGAAGTTATTCACAAAAAGAACACGCGGCATTTTCAAATTCTTCAGTGGTAAATTTTTTTTTCACGTCATATATATAATAATATATAATAATAATAATATATATATATATATATATATATATATATTTCACGTGTGCATATATTATCGGTGAAATTAATAAATTCTGTCCTTTTATGGCGACCGATTATTCAAAAAAATTGAAGATAATTAATTGAAAATGAAAAATTCTTTATAGATTCTTTTACTCTACTTCGCTATTCACTTCAATCATTAGTCGAATTCTCTTTGATTTATTATCAATATTTATAAGGTATTCATGAGAAAATGAAATTTAATGAATTCCATTTCTTCATTTCAACAAATGAATAGATCAGCGCGCGCATAGATCTTGTTTTTCAAAAGTCTTCAATCACTTTGGGTGAAATTCCAACATCACAAATCAAAGAATTGTTCTTAATCTGAGAACTAAATCCTCAATTAAAAAAAAAACACATTTATGTTACTAGGCCCGATAAACCGCGATTCTTACCTCGCTTCGCTCGAATAGATTGCGGTTTTCGGGCCTGTAACATAAAATAGGTCACATCATACGGTCCACAAAGTATTTCCTGACGAATGTGAGTTTATAATCTGGGCCGATGGCGACGTTAGTGATGAAATCCACCATTATTTCTCGCAATTTCGATTAATTCTCGAGTACATGAATTTTAAGCTTTATGAACACCTCATAAATTCAATGCGGATTTTGGAATTAATTTTCTACACCCAGTGTTGAAATTAATTATTTAGTTGAGTAGAGTTTTCTTTTTTCCTAGATGTTTTAAATGTTTCTTACCAATTCAAAATGGTGGATCAACTTTAGACGTCAGAAGATCTCGTAATCAAGTGACTGAAGATTTTTCGATAAAGTAGGGTTGAATGAGACCTCTAATATTCAAATTAAAATGCTGAATTTGATGAAATAAAGGCTAAAGGGTTTCACTTGCATATTTTTAAGGCACAATTTTTTTTAGTGCCACCAAAAAATAGAAAAACTTCATTCAAGTCCGCCCTATTTTGCCCTGGTAGTTTTTGAGATGAAGATAAAAAAAATTCTCAAAAATACCTTGAAAACATTGAAAATAGAACAATTTTTTCAAATCCTTGACTCACTTACGATGAAATTTCCTCTGCCAATTCATAGAAAACATTCATCTCCCAGGTTCTCGATTAATTATTGAGTACCTGAATTTCAGTTTCATGAACACCTCATGAAATTCAATGCGGAGGGCCTTTGATCCTCAGTCTTGCGGGATGCGGAAGTGGATTTGCGAATTAATTTTTTTTTATACTCAATTTATAATCGATGATATGGATCGTGAGAGGATAAGGTGATACGAGAATCGGAAAGTAACGGAGTGTAAATGCGAGAGTCGACTTTTTCTTATTTTTGAGTTGTCCCGTGGTTTATTAGTCTGGTGGGGGGCAGAAGGGGAGGGGGTACCGTGGAAAAACGAAAGCGAAGGTAGCTACGGCTTTTGTTTCCGCATTAATAGCACGATAATTAGTTTTAATAGTATTTTTTATTCCCCAAATGAATGTTCTGTGGGTTTCGGAATTGTTCAGTTTGTTGAGGGATTTCTTCAATTACTTCGGAAAAATTGAAGGGATAATTGATGTCAGTGTGACGGCTTGAGTGAAGAAATTGCCTCATTCTAATCAAGTTTGAATGATAAACTCTTTTTTCTTGCATATGAAATAGGTAGCTACATCCGTTAAATGAAATGCACATATGTATGATGCTAAAATTATAATACCAAACAGCTGACAAACAGTGCCATCATCTTGAATATAGACCATCTTATTTATCGGTGAGACGCAGATGCCAGTGTGCTGCTAATATTTCTCACTCGATTTTTCAAATTTTGAAGTTGTTTTGAGGGAACTAGGTTTCGATGGTTGTAAATAATTTTTGTATAATGAAACATTTTAGAATAGTGAATGGCGCCGATTTTCATGGGTAGATTGGAGCTTTCGATATCAAAAAGTAAAAAAATTAATTGAATCTATAAAAATTCCGTGACCAATATAAAAAATGATCGATGACATAAATTTCAAAGATAAAAATTGGAAATTCGTTTTAATGAAGAGTTCATACTGGAATGGACATTCTAACGGGATTTCTGTTTAATTGATCGTTGAGTTTTGTTGATGCTAACGGATAATAAAATGATAAATGAAGTTAGAAGAATTGTTGCAATTTGCATAAAAAAGATTCTTGAAGAATGCGGAATAAAAATAAAAATTTCATATTCAACATGAGAATCATCGGCGGACAGGTACTTTTTATCAATTGAATTTCAATAATAACTAGCGGAAATGGAAGAACTAGTCAAACGAGAGACTTCGCACCGATGAATTCACTAAATAAAATGTCAAAGTACAACGATTTGAGGCAGATAATCCTTGAATATTGAACAGAAAAACTAAACGAGGAACTCTGTTTTCACAAACACTTAAAAATTATACAGTTCGTGGAATAATTATGCAGTTCACACCAAGATGCATATGTTGTTAATAATAACGAATAATAAAGTGACGAATAACGAGTTTTAGTGTCTAAAGTTCCAGGAAATATTGAAACATAAGAAAATCCTGAAGAATGGGCAATAAAATTGAAATTTCACATTCCATTCACTTTTCATTAATTGAATTTCAATAGCTAGTGGAAGTGGAAGAAAAACGAACCAAAGGGGGGAACAACAGATCATTAAATGACGAAGTCCAATATTTAGGGCATATTTCGGAATCCAAAATATTGAATTCCAAATACCTCTTGAGTTTTAGTATCTAAAGTTGCAAGAAACATTGAAATCATAGGAAAAATCTCGAAGAATGCGCAATTCAATGGAAATTTCAGGTACAATTCACTTTTGATTAATTAAATTTCAACAATAACTAATGTAAATGGAAAAAAACAGATCATGAAATGACGGAATCCAAAAAATTTAAAACATATTTAGGACTTCCGAGTGTCGAATGGATAATATTTCAATTTTTTTCCCCAAACTCTGAGCGAATTTCAAAGAATAAATGTTTCAAAATAATAAAGATTTTTTTGTTCTTGATTCAGCGAGTGGCATTGAGAGTTTCATTTGTTTCCTGATCGAGTGGCCGAGGAGAAAGAGACAATTTTCGGTGGGATACCAAGCGGCCTCCTTTCTCCCTGGGCCTAACACTCGTGACCCAAAAAATATTTTTTGGCCAAACAAAGAGGAACCGCTCAGTTAGAAAGTGAGACTGGTACAAGACTAATAGCCGGATCTCTTTTGGATACAGTGAGGCCATTAGAACTTCCACGGAATGTTATTTGGGGGAATTAAAATTAAAAAGAAGTGGTGAAGAAGGAGGGAAAAAAAGGCGAATAGAAGGTCCGGTTTGAGACCCACCAAACCCAAAAAATTTCTCTCGGCCTCAATTGTCAGTCTGTGGTAACTCGACAATAAAAATGTTTTAATGGAATTTCGAGAACGAGTTTGATTTCGTTTTGACGCTGATAATAGCGCCTATCGATGGGGATAAATTTAATTGGCAATTATGGAATCTGTTTAAAAAAAAAAAGTTGAGATATTGAGCGAATGAAATGGCACGGACAATTAAATCAGGTTTGAGGAGAGAATTTTTTTCTCATTTACGCACAATTGACAATTGTGAGTGTTCTGGGGGGTCACATGTGATAAACCTGATCATTAAAAGCGAAAGTTTATCTCGTATTCTATATTCGAAATACTACGGTGATAAGACGAATTTCTAAATCAATCATTGTCGAAAGAAAGTGAGTTAATATTTATTTTCAACGAATTTAGAAGAACCATTTGATTGGTAGAATATTTTTGACTGAAATTTCCAGTACACTTTTTTCAAACGTTTATCGCATTGTAGTTCAGTTCAATTATTCCATGAAAATCAAGAGAAATCGGAAAAATTCAGGTAAACATATTCTCAAATTTTCAATAAATGGAGAATTCGGTACAATTTAGTTCTGAATATTCATGTTTTCATTAAAAATTCGACTATCTTGGGAAATTTTTCCTTTCAAGTGTTCATAAATTAGGAATATGATTGAATGTTCCATAAAATGTGAAATTTCATGATTGATCACTTAAATTGAATTCAATGTCGTTCTGAAAATTAGTAGTCAACTATCCATGAAATTTCAATAGTTTTTTATCACTGTACTCACGTCGAATAAAAAAGTCATCGGAATAGATCCAATCCCTCATCCGCACTTCATCCGGAATTGGATCGGGTAACGGATGTGAGATAGTATAATTCGAAATGAAAAAAGTTGACATGATTTCCTCTGAAATTTCAAAATTTTTCCCGCTAAATCCAACTCAATGTCGTTTTCCGGAAAATTACTAGGCAATTGCCCATGAATTTCAATACTTTTCTATCACTGTGCTCACGTCAGATAAAAAAATCATCGGTATAGATCAAATCCCTCATCCGCACTTCATCCGGAATTTGAATGAATGTTCACAAAATCGGAAATTTCATGATTTTCCCCTTAAATCCAATTCAATGTCATTGTCCTGAAAAGTACTAGTCAACTATCCATGAAATTTTAATACATTTCTACCACTGTACTCACGTGGAATAAAAAAATCATCTGAATAGATCAAACCCCTCATCCGCACTTCATCCGGAATTGGATCGGCTGACGGAAGTAAGCGAAATAGAATAATTCAAAATAAAAAAAAAAAATTGGCTTGATTTCCACGGTGCAATTAATTATTATGTAGCCAAGTGTGCGTGTTCCCGCATCATGGTGTTCTTTTGCTTCCTCGTTAAACTAGGAAGTCACATGACTTTCGCTTTCACCGACGCTCGAATTAAGTGGGTCTCACGCACACAAGCCACGACAGCCTATATATAAACCCAACACATCTCAAAATGAAATAAAAATTTTATCTGCTTAATAAAATAGTGAGAATAATGAGTAAATGTTCCAATAATTCATCGACAATTCCGATCTATCGAAAAAAAAAGTGATATTTGTCATTTCTCGATCATAGATGATCACGAGTCGTAGCCGACATACAGCTCAATGTTGATACAGCTGTCATTGAATTTGAATAATCATGGCCCACATGTCTGTTTAATATTTGCTTCCCTCTTTCTCCCATAAAACGCCACATTATTCAAGTCTCAAACTGGCCCAAATAAAAAGTCAATTGGAAAATACGTCGCGATATTAAATAGCCAGAGAAAAAAATCAACTCATTGACATGCGTATATCAGATTCACAAAAACTTCAAGAGGTGAAATTTCCTTGCAATATTCACAATAAAAAAAAAACTTGAAAAAAAAAAATATCAACAACCGGTTTGAGCGGGGTGGACGAGGCTTGTGCGAATGCACGTACACATTTGCTGATTTTTTTTATATCCTGAGAAAAATATTAATAAAGAGAAATGCAAAGTGGAATTGACAGAATGTAAAAATCATGATAACGATAGAGTGAAAATCAACGAGTGGATCTTGGGGGGGGGGGGGGGGAGGGGG
>NW_021680349.1:1677988-1716281 GCF_001412515.2 Diachasma alloeum
GGGGGGGGGGGAGAGGGAGGGGGAACAGGAAGATGAAGAAAGGAGAGCTGGCGAAAATGTAGCCGTTTATCTGCCTCGAAAACCCGGAAGAGAAGAAGTCTCGGTTGTAGTTCTTTGGGTCTCTTGAGGTGCGCCCCGGCCCGTGATCGTGCCGGACGGGCGTTCGAGCAAGCGCGCACCCCGGTTGGAGAAAGTAATCACGGCCCACACAGACACACTCAAATACAAGTTGTAAAGGTTAGGCACAAACGGACACCTCGGAAACGTCTCTTATTTTATCTCACGTCATTTTTTTTCTTTCTCTTTCATTTCCCACAAAAAAGAAACTGCGGGTTCCCAGCCGGCCTTTTTGTTCCTCATTTTTATTTTCGTTTTGAATAAATATGCTCGGAGGAATAATTTTCGAGACTCGGAAAAGAGAAAAATTTATGTAGAATGGGTACATACAGAACGGCTTAGAATACATATTAGACTAGCCGCTGTTATCTCCCATCCGCTTTATCATTTTTCAACTTTTATTTCTTTTTTTTTCTTTTGCATTTATCGCTTCGAAGAAAATGGGCTCACCTGGAGTGAAACGGAAGCTCCGCGGGTGTAATTAACGAATGTGGACTCGTTAGGTGGTTGTAGACACTATCGACATTGCGATAGTTATCCTTTTTTGCAGAGGTCGAAACAATGTTGATGAATCGTTAGCAAATAGAAATATCGCAATGTTAAGTGTTCTTTGAAATTCGAGGAATGTTGGGGATTTGAATTCAATTTGAGGTCAAATCGTTTAGGGAATTGCCTGTTCATCTTGGAAATTCAATCAAATATTTTAATGACAGCTGGAATACTTGAAATTTTTCGAAAATTAAACTTCAGGATCCCTTGAATTTTTGATGGATTGAAAAGATAGCAAAGTAGACACTATTGTCATGGCGATAGTTATCCTGTTGACAGAAATCGAAACGACGTCAGAGTTGATGAAGCTCATGTAAATATTTCAATGACAGATGGGATTATTGAAATTGTTATGAAAACTGAACATCGGATTCAATTGAATTTGTGATAGATTATCAGTACAGTAAAGAGCAAAGAAATTTTTTATTTTCAATGTCATGAATTGAGTTGAATTCAATTTCAGGTAAATCGTTCATCAAATTTCCTCTTCATCTTGAAAATTCCACAAAATATTTCAATGGCAGCTAGAATTCTTGAAATTGTTGTGAAAATTGAACATCAGATTCAATTGAATTTATGATAGATTGTCAATGCAACAAAGAGCATAGAGCTCTTTTTATTTTCTATGTCATGAATTGAATTCAATTCAATTTTAGATCAAATCGTTCATGAAATTCCCTGTTCATCTTGGAAATTTAAAAAAATATTTCGATGATAACTGGAATACTTGAAATTTTCGTGAAAATTAAACTTCAGATTTAATGGGATTTTTGATGAATTGAAAATGTAGCAAAATAGTTGATGAAACTCAAATAAATATTTCAATGACAACTAGAATTTTTGAAATTGTTGTGAAAAATGAACATCAGATTCAATTGAATTTATTATAGATTGTCAAAGCAGCAAAGAGGTTTCCTGATTTTTCAAAATTTGGGATGAAACGAAAGTTCCTTGGATGTAGTTATTAGACACTATCGGCATTGGGATAGTTAACCTTTTGTCAAAGGTCAAAGCGACGTCAGAGTTGATGAATCGTATGAAAATAGAAATATTGCAATTTGAATATGTTGAACATTCTTTGAAAATGAAATAATAAATGCATTTTTATCTTCAATGTCAGGAATTTGAATTCCATGTCAAGTCAAATCGCTCACGGAATTTTCTGTTTATCTTAGAAATTCCACAAAATACGTCAATGACAGCTGAAATACTTGAAAATTTGTGAAAATTAAACTTCAGAATCAATTGGGTTTTTGAACGATTGAAAATCTAGCAAGGAGTTTCCTGAATTTTCAAAATTTTGAGTGAAACGGACGTTTATTGGGTGTAGTTAACGAATATGCAGTCATTAGGCAGTTGACATTGCGACGGTTATCCTTTTCCTAGCGGTGGCAACGATGCCAGGGTGATTAATCCCATGAAAAGAGGAAAATTGCGATCACCATAGAGCTTGAAATGTCTTAAAATTCAAGTAATCCATTCATTTCAATTTTTAATGTTGTGAATTTGAATTCAATTTAAGATCACATCGTCCAATAAAATTCTTATTCAGCTAGAATTCTCCAACTCATTATAAAAATTAAACATCAGACTCAATCGAATTTTTGATAGATTAAAAATTTAAAAAATTCATGACCGAAAGATTCAATAATTTGCATTGTCATATCTACCTGGAAATTATAATTTCATTGAACATTCCAAGAATCAATAGCTTTTTCAATAACAAAGCAAAATTTTTCACATAAAATTTCAAAATTAATTTTTTAATACAGTAGAGTCAACAAGTGCTCTGAGAAATATTGTGTAATTCCGGAATTATGAGACACTGAAAAAGCCACAGAGAATGAGAAATGCCTCAAGGACTGCAATCAATTACAATGAGTTGAGAACATCTTCGGTTTTCTCTAGTGATAATAAACCTGTGGCACCCAATAATTCATCGATGGTAATTTTCAACGAACACCTCTGCGGTTTAACAATAACCAGTGACATGAAAAATTATTCACCCAGAATGATATACATTGGTGCGAAGCCATCGACGTCGTGTGGCTTCGTTTGGGCCGGGGATTAACTGCACATGTACGTGAACACTTCGGAAAAGGTCGTCGAGGTTACGGTCAGTGGGTCAGGGACTCTATCGTCCGGTAATCTCTATTCGTAATATTAAGACCTGTCAGTCTACAATATCCTATTATTCGAGAGGTAAAAAAAAGGTATTCAATAAAGTGTATTTGTATTGTCGAAAAAGTGTCTATTATCACGAGATTGAATGAAAAACCCCGGGGGATGGGCTGGCATTTGATTTTTCTAATGATGCCCATCCCTCTCGTCATTGTCAAGCGTCACTCCTGAGATAAAGACGCATAGAAACAAATTTCAACTGAATATCCTGTTTCATTCTATTTTTATTCTACGGCTAGCGCGAAACAAGATGATTTAACTCTGATTGATGATGAGTTTTGGGGGATATCTCCGTTTTCAGACATTTTTGTCAGCCTATTTTACTACTTCACTACTGAATTCAATAGTTTTATTTAAGAAACATGTTCATTTTTGTTGCGAAGCGATAACTTGAAGATAACTTTGAATGAGGTTCAGTTTCTTGAAGATAACTCGGAAGATGAAGGAGATAGCGACATTGTTGTTTAGACCTTTTTTGCAGATCTCATTTCAGTCGATGAAAAAGGTCTTAACAATAAATGCGGTTTCTCCTTCAGATTTTGAGATATTCATGAAAAACGAACCATCATCGTGAATTGACTTCTTATTTTACGATTTTTCTAATGATGTCCATCCCTCTCATCATTGTCAAGCGTCACTTCTGAGATAAAGACAAATATAAACAAATTTCAAATAAATATCTTGTTTCATTCTATTTTTATTCTACGGGTAGCACCAAACAAAATGACTTAAGTATGATTGACGATGAGTTTTGGGGGATATCTCCATTTTCAGACATTTGTGTCACCCTACTTTACTACTTCACTACTGAATTCAATAGTTTTATTTTAAGAAATATTTTTATTTTTGTTCCGACGCGATAACTTGAAGATAACTTTGAATGAGGTTCAGTTTCTTGCAGATAACTCGGAATCCGAAGGAGATAGCGACATTGTTGTTCAGACCGTTTTTGTAGATCTCATTCCACTCCACAAAAAAGGTCTGACCAATAATTACGCTATCTCCTTTCGATTCTAAGTTATTCGTGAAAAACTAACCACCAAGTTGAATTGACTTACTATTCCACGACTTTACTACTGAATTTGACGATCGTATTTCGACAAATGTGTTTCTTTCATTCGTAAGCCACTTTACTGATATGTGACAGTTTCTCCAACAACAAATGTTCCGTTTAACCTCGAATGAAGATTGCAATTGTCAATGAAAATTGATTCTCCGGCAACAGGTGAGTAATCACACGTGCCTCAACGGTATAAAAAATAATGCAGATGAACAATCATCTCACCATTCATATAAACATGATGCTGTCGCCATATATGCTGATACTGTGTCCACCTAGAGCTCGTACTGTCATCGTGAATAGAGGGTAGGGGTGGATGTA
Source organism: Diachasma alloeum (assembly GCF_001412515.2). Lineage (NCBI taxonomy): Eukaryota > Metazoa > Arthropoda > Insecta > Hymenoptera > Braconidae > Diachasma > Diachasma alloeum. Next base: position 1,682,217 of record NW_021680349.1, read on the forward strand.
CTTGATGCGCGTGTGTAGTAGGTGGTGGCAAATTTGGGGGCGGTTGTTGGGTTTGATGCGCAGGCGCAAGTACAATGTGAGGATGTGGGGGTGGTACTGTTGCAACTACCGCCTGCTGATGATGGGACTGTTGATTCGGATGTTGCTGTTGAGAATGGTGAGATTGATGCGACACCGGTACCGGTGGTGGCACCAACTGTTGATACTCCATTGCACAGCTCATTCGTAACCGATCGTTTGATTTATCAGCGAATACTATCAATCACAAGTTATTTATACTGAACACTAATATATTTATAGAATTCTTTATTGTTAAGATGTGTTCGGTATTACACCACAGGCTATTGACGACGTTAAGCGACAATTCTCACTGCATTAAATCATCTCAAACTGTTCATGATTAATTGCATTTGTTTGAACTTTTGTATCTTTTCCTCTTCCACTCGCAATCACAATCTCATGAACAGTCCTTTTTTCTTATGAAATTTTGATAGTCCGTAAAACAGGTGAAAACGGAAGAACATTGCCTAGAAATCTTCAATTATTTTCACAAATGATTAAGTCATTCGGTATCATGTAATTGAGGCTCGCAATGTCCCACACGTGAAAATCATCTTCATTAGAATGGCGAATCCCCGCCAACTGATGCAAAACGGAAAACGGAGGGGGAATTAATTTTGGGATTGAACTGGGGCAACGCGATAGTTCGTCGATCGCGTTTCACGTTCAAGAAGACACTGACGGCTCCGTTCAACAGCGGCGCGGCACGGCCACCGCGCTGGAGAACCAACCGTCGCATACCGGGCCCCACCGTTCAGAATAGTCTACACGCATGGAGAACCCCCTCCATAACCCACCCACCCATTTACTCTCGCCAATTCCCTGTCGATTTTTTTCCCCCTCTTTGGTGTTGCTAGATAAGTTTTATAGTGGATTGAGGGGACGTACCCCCTGGTGTCTATCCCCTCTACTGAAATCACTCGCTAGGAGAGTTTTGGACCATCTCCCGCCTGCGATTCTCGTGGCATTTGCCCATGGAGCCCGTGCGATCGAGTGGAGAGAAACTTCCGCGTTTGGAGGGGGTGCGAGGGGAGGAGGTGATTCAGGTTTATTACGTTCGTGTGTGTTGGTAGGGATATTGGAAGGATAAGGGCACGTGGTCCATTTCTGTTTCATGTGTTTATGATTTTTGTTATTGATTGTTCATGATTATTATGAGACTTCAGGGGGAGGGGGGATATATTTTTGACTGAAGTTTCCGCTAGGTTTTTTGGATTTTTTTTATTATGGTGCGATTGTATGCGAAATTTCAAGAAATTTCTTCATTGGAAATTTGAGATTTTATGGCGGATTTGAGGGGCGCGGGGAAATGGGGAGATTTATGATTTTTGTGAATTGATTATTCATGATTATTATGAAATTTGGAGGGAGCTATTAATTTTTGACTGGTTTCGGGTAGGCTTTTTGGATTTTTTTTTGTATGGTATGGTTGCTCCCAAATTTTGAATAATTTCGTCATTGAAAATTTAAGGTTTTATGGTGAATTTTGAGGACGTATCCCCTGGTGTCAATCCCCTCTAGTGAAATCACTCGCTAGGAGATTTTCGAACCATCTCCCGCCCGCGATTCTTGTGGCATTTGCCCATGGAGCCCGTGCGATCGAGTGGAAACTTCCGCGTTTCGGAGGGACGCGGGAGGGAGGCGATTCAGGTTTATCACAGTCGTGTGTGTCGGTAGGGATTTTGGAAGGGTAAGGGCACGTGGGTCCACTTCTGTTTCATGTGTTTATGATTTTTGCTATTGATTGTTCATGATTATTATGAGATGTTATGGTTGCACTCGAATTTCAAAAAATTTCGTCATTGAAAATTCCAAATTTTACGGAGAAATCATTGGTAACTGTAAATGTATTCTTGAATTTTCAGTGAAGTGTGGAATTTAGTGATTTTTTACCCCCAAATCGAATCCAATGTGACTCTCCTGAGAATTAGTAATCGATTGGTCATGAAATCTCAATTTTTCAATTTTTCTAGCATTGTAATATATTTGACGTATCTGGCCTCTTTGCAATAAAATTAATTTGTAGGAAATCCCGGAATATTTGTATAGATACAGCGCATCTTTTTTCACGAGATTTTACTAAAATTCCAGTGAAGAATGTGTGGTATGCTAGGGAGAAATTCCAATATTTCAAGTAAAAGTTTCACAAAAATTGTAATGTTCACCCAAGCTATTAGAAATTCACTCCTTTCAACTAATGAAAAAAATGTTAGTTTCATCGTGAATATTTTTATTTATATCTTTCAATATTTTTAATAGAAAGCACACGAAAACATTGGAATTTTTACTAGAGTTTTCGAATTTTCTATTAGAAGTCAACAAATACGAAATTTTCAATACTTTTTTCTCTTCATGAGATTCGATTTTATACAACAAAAAAGGTTTTCGAAGGTAAAAAAAATGTCATTGCTGACTGATAAATACTATTGAGAGGAAAAGCTATTTCTTCTAAATTTGACTGACACTAATTATCCAAAAAATCTTTCTATTTCGTCTCAAAAAATTTGATTGATTGACAAGATTTGACGAGTGAAATCTCCAAATATACTAGTGTGGTGTGGTCCGTACAAAACTGTAAGAGGTACTTCGATATCGTTAATGGATCACTCCATCGTTTACAAACAATTTGAAATATTAGTGAACGAGAGCGTTAAACGTATAAATTTAGTGATTAGTGTAAGACCTGTTCGAAGGAGAAATAGATAAAAATGAAAGGAGAACGATATAGGAAATCATGCGAAAAGGAGCAGGGTCGAGAGAAACATTTCACTAGACAGTGGTGAAAGTAGCCGAAAGTGAAGTTGCCTCATACCCGAGGGACTGGGCCAACGGCGAGAACCAGTATCGTACGAGTCAGCTGAAGTATTTTTCATTTGGGCGTTTTCTTTCGTAATTACCGAATTAAAAAATATCTTCACTTGTCGATCTAGATCGCAGATAGTGGGTGGGAATTTCATGACCCGTAATCACTCATGACGTTTTCAAAGAGATGTTCGTGTATGAAGAAGAAAATTTTAGCCAACGATTTCTCTTGAACGAGTGATACGATTAAATTTTTTTTTACTTCATTTTTTATTCTGAACGCGATCGTCTCAGTACTTTTTAGATTACGGAAAAACTATGGGATTCGAATTTTTTTCTTATAAAAGAATCGACGGAAAAACCTAGGGCTTTCTCCTATAATTGCTATTAGAATTCAACTTAAAAAATGAATTTGTTTTTGCGCTGATTTTATGTAAAAAATTTACTCGTTTAGAAAAAGTTGGAAGATATTGACTTTTCTGACTCTTTTAAAATTTTTTCATTAAGGATATCCAAGTACTTTGGGTATTTTTTCTCCAGTGGAATGCTTTTCTACTTTTGTAGTCGAACATTCCGGAAATATTACAATAATTTTATGGTTCTCGATATTGAATCGTTAGAAAACATTTCAAAAATTCGAAAAAATTAGCAAGTTTACTTTTGGAGGAAGATTCATTAAATAATTTAAAAATTGCCTTTTTTTTTTAAATTACGAGTATTTTTTATAAATAAACAATCAATTTCCCACTATCAAAACCATTTGTTCGAAATCGTAAGAAATTTATTCATAAAAAATAAGCTTTCCGAAAGTTTAAACAATTTTAATTATTTATTTATAAACAACGAATTAAAAAAAGAATAATTCTGTGAAAAATGTTAATTTAAATAACTTGAATATCCTTAAGAAAAAATTTCTGGGTATGATTTCATCAATTTGGTACTGAGGAATAAGAAAAATTGGAGCGGGAAAAATCCAACCGAATTATTTTTACAGAAAAAAATCTCCAGAATGATTCGTGTAGAAAAATAAAAATCTATGAACGTTAAGAAAACTATTAGAAAGCCGAGTGAACGGAGAAAAAATCATTATTCGTCCCGCACATTTGCCATTTTACCCCGACATGGGGTGGAAAAGACCTAGAAATGGATTCCGCTCCGCGATTACTTGATTTGTTTTGCAATTTTTCTCCAACTTTTTTCACCGTGTACTATTATACGAGCATTAAAATACATCTGTTTGCCAGCTGTTTGACTCCTCTAACGAGGACCAGTGGAGGATGTATACATGTAAATATTAGTACTCAATGTCATTAGACTCATTAATTCCCGTATTACTGCTTAAACTTGGTGCCAGCTGAGTTTCGAAGGTGTCTTAATGAATAACTCGCCTGTCACCGCCAGAGAGATGAGGAAGGCGGTACAATAACACGAGTTAACAGCTCGAAAAAATTTCCAAAGGTGATTCGTAGAAAATCTCGGCATGGCTGTTTAATATATTGTACGAAATATTAACGATGACCCTGAACAAATATCGATTATTCGAGGTTGAGTGGTTCCATTGACTCAGGTAAAACAAGGGGGCTCCGGAACAGATATCTGTGCGTGATTCAATTATGAATGGCGTCTCATATCAATACCCATCGAAATAATGTTTACAAATCGTTGTGTTCCAAGAAACGAGAGGAGGAGAAACTTTCCATTAATATTTACGTCTCAATTGTCGTACATGGAGATAAATTTTCTAGAAAAATTAATGTGCACCATAATTGAGTCGTAATCGGACTAAGAATTTTCAGGACCAGAGAAATTCTCGTGTGGCACCAGAAAAATTATAATAATTTGCACAGTGTTGAACAACAATTTTTCTGGTGCTGCACAAGAATTTTTCTAGTGCTAAAAAATAATTTTTTCGAAGTGTGTAAATTGCGACTCGTTTGTGGTGCTAGAGTTTTGGCAAAAATTACCCGCACGTTCCGTAAATTTTCCCGGGCCAACGGAGAAAAATGTACTATTCGTCTCGCAATTTTTCCGCGATTCCGAGAATGATTCATTTATTCCAAACGAGATTCGTTAAGTATTAATGAATGATAGAGTTGAATATGATCAAATAAATATTCGTTAATAGTTAACGGATGGTTCAACAAGTCTCCTCAAATATGTATTTGTTAACTATTAATGAATGAACATTTGGCGAGACCGAATATTTGTTAATATTAACTAATCCTTTCTACACTGTTAAAAATTTTCGTCTGAAATTTCCGGTACATTTTTTGGAAATTTTTATCGAATTTAACCCTAATCTGGTCACTAAACGCGCCCCTGTGACTTGGTCACCTCTAACGTTACCGGATTCTCTCTACACTGCTCGGGCGCGTTTAGCGAGTTTTCGGCAACGTCGCGTCATGAGCAATTTCATTTAACATGTCAAAAAATAATTCATCTGCTCGAAATAATTTGTTTTATTTAGGAATTTTGGGGAAATATCTTGTGTTAAACACAACTATGATTTTTTAGGCAGTTCACTTGACAAAGTCAATTTTTCCGGTTAGTCAGTCAATTGTAATTAAAGAAAAATGACGCGCGGTGGGGTTTCCTTCATAGGATGATTAACCAATCTACGGTTAATTACCACTGAAATTTCAAGGAATTTCGTCATTGAAAATTCAAAATTTCGAGGGAAAATCAAAGAGAACTGTAAATTTCCGTTCCATTTTTCCCTGAAAATCAATAGAAAATCAGAAAATTCAGTTAAACATATTCTAGAATTTTCAGGACAGTGACACTGAATGCGATTTAGGGGGTAAAATCATGAAATTTCAGATTTCAGTGAAAATTCAATGTCACGTGACACTGAATATTCATATTAGATTGGAAATTTAAATAAATTAAAGAATTCTTGTCTTCATGCTGCTTAAAATTCTGGAATTTTACTGAATGTTCAGGGAAACCAGAAATTTCATGATTTTTTTTCCCCAAATCGCATTCATGAAATTTCATTTTTTTTCTAACAGTGTATCAGTATAATTTCTCTCCAACTGTTTTCTCCGAGTACTGTCCACAATGTTGCTATTTTTATCTCGTCAGCAATATTGAATTGACATTTTTCCCCACATGAAATTATCGACGCACCAAATAGCCAAACGAAATAGAAATCGCGTGTATTATTCCACATTTCAGAGTCATTGATGATTGTACAGTGGTGTAGAGCTAAGCAAGAAGTCAAAAGCACACACGACACAGGAAATGGCGTAGTACACAAGGACGAAACATTCACGACAACGACTATGCTAACGAGTCCTCTCGGTCGGATAAACTCGGTAAATAATAAGTTGCAAAAAGAATGAAAAAAAAATGACTGTCAGAATTGAAGTAGAATATTGTGATGACTTACCCTTAAGAGAGGATGTTATCATAGGATCACCTGCAAAAAGTTATTGAACGAAATTAGGAACAAGATTACGCCAACAAAGCTGAAGTCATAAATGCCATCAGATTATTCTTATGTACCAAAGTTATTGTTATTATAAGTCTAAATAAATATTCTCACCAATTGATACTAAAGCATCTAATAATAAGTGATGATAATAATCGAGCAATGTCGCACATATCCTGCGTTCAGATTGAAATAGGTTATTAGGAAATAGAGATGCGCACCACCGCATGCGTTATCCTGTAACGTTTTATTATCCTCGTCAGCGAGATGGAACGCCTTGCGAGCGGCCAAGACGTGTCCTTGGTCTTAAAAAATGTACACGTGCTACTAGGTTGCTTAGATTTTTCCAAGATTGTTAGCCACGCGATAGTAAGAATCTAATATACATACCCAGAGATACAAATACCATCTTCATAAAATATTTTTCATACGCGAAATTGTTCGTTCATTGTAAATCATTTCAAAAAACATTAGTAGATACTTCTCATGAATACAAAAATTTAATTTTCCGAATGGACAGGCGCATTTTCATTGTCATGCAATTTAACAAATAAACAGATACCTAAATCACGAAAATAGCCAAATTCGTATCCAAAATGCTTTCTTATTCACGATAAATTCACCGTTACGTAAGTCATTTTTCTATTTCTCCAGTGAATACAATTTTTTTTCGAGGAAAAATCTCAACTGATTTGTGTACGTGAATTTCCGCTTGCAATCGCAGTTATATGAGCAACATGTAATAAGAATAATGGAATATAAAGGGGATTGAGAATGTGAGATTGTGGGTTTTTTGGAGAAATAAGATGTGAGAGAAATGTACATTTATATTTATCTAAAGCGTGCGAGGAGAAAAGGAGAAAAAAATATCGTGGAAGTGTTCATAAATAATTCATGTACGCATAAAATCTGTCAGTTCCATGAGAATAAACTTGCAACGCCGGTGACGATGTCATTCTCTTTTTGTCTTCCCCTTGTCTTTTGCTTTTTTTTTCGCTCGTCCTAATGTGGGATTTTTGCAGGCTTTTCTTTTGAATAGTAATATACCTAAAAATTTGCAATCCATTTGGCGATTAGGCTTAGCGTGTCTCGTATTCCGCAGAAGACACGATTGACCACAAGTCTAATAGCACATGATGTATTACCCTAATGAATTAACTCGAACGATTTTTTTCTACACCTGAATAAGCCATTCGATTTGGGAACAGGTCTTTAGGGACAGTTTATACCTGCAGATGCATCGTAAGGTATACTCTGACGCCTTATGGTGTTTGACAAACGTTGATAGTGCGACTGTGACTGCTGATGCTGCTGATGGTGTGGCGATGTGTCCTGGCTCGACTGTATCGACATTGACTGTTCACCAGATGTTGATAAATACGATTGGTTGCCATTCAATGAGCTAGATTGATGATTGTGAGGATGATGATGATGGTACGGTAGCTGATACTGAGACTGTTGATGAAGATTGTACTGATGATGCGGATAATTCATACCCCACACATAGTGCTGCTGCCAGGAGGCGCCAGCCTCTGTCTCAGACATGCCCTTACTTGAGTATTATCGTTCCTCAACTCGATCAATTCACTGCTTAAAATTTGTTTTTTTCAATAATTGTGCGATTTAGCTTCTTGCGTGGTGAGAGGGGTCCATGAGCGAGCGTTAATCCAAACTCCAATCCATGGAGAACTGAATATTGAAAATATTATTTTGTCAGATATAAAATCCCTCGGGTCGATCATCTTTATGATATCCATACCGTATCATCCGACCCGAACATCTCCATTGGTGTCTCTATGACTCACAACAATATCTCTGTTTCGGATATTCACAAAACTGCCCGACCACCAACAGATAACTTTTTGGAAAATTTAATAATGAAATCCAAAAATTTGATATCACTCATGTATATTCGTCGTCTACACATGCAGCTTTTTTTTCTCATTCCAACGGGTTTTGTATGAGAACAGATGGAAAAGAAAATGAGTTGAATTAATTAATATGCAATAAAATCAGAAACAGGGATAATTAAAGAAAAATATATGCACACACACTCATCCACTCCTCACTCACTCGCAAATCCAACCACTCATAGATAACATTCTCCCTATTTTTACTGATATTGCCGGGGTTCACCTTGATGTAGGTTTAATTTGTTTAGAATTTAATTATCTGGGACTCGAGTTTTTTCGGTAGTTATGATAACAATCGTTTAAAGACGTTGGGTATACACAACGGGCTCTGACGATCAACTGAGCCAACGATTTAGCAAGGAGGGTCGACTGGGGCGGCTCGGTGAGGGCAAGCTGAGGATGATGGGGGTTGCTGGCGTTGAGTTGCTCCACGTGCACAATGAGGCACGTTTTCGTGTCACGTGCCCTCACCATCATCTCTCTACGAGTTTATTTTTGTCCATTCTATCACCAATAATACTTCAACATTGATATAGGCATTGGGTTTAATCCGGGGGGTGATCTGTGGTCAGGGATGTGTCAAATGTTTTTTTTTCCTTTTTTTCTTTTACGGCGATTTTATTGCAATGCAAGTGCGGTTGCAGATCGGGTCGACGATTCGGGTCATTCTGGGACGTTGCACTTACGCAAAATCACAAAATCCAAACACAGTGGCTAATGGGCAGATTGATAAACGGTTTAGATAAGCGGATAGCAAGCAGACAAGTTTGTATGATGAAGTTTTGTGATATCGTGGGGCTGGGATTTGAACAATGATTTTTACGGCGTAATCTCATTCACGCATGCAGGCAGGAAATAATTCGATAGGGAAATCTAGGAATCTATTGGGATTTTGCTTGGAAATTTTTCATCAGTTTTGTTTTTTTTTAGAGAAACAGGAAATCATTTGATTTTTCGCGTGATTTTACTATTCTGTTTTTTTGTTTTTGTTTGTTTTTTCCTCTGTATTATGACGTGTTTATTATGCGGAATTTAAGGGGAGACGTTCGGGAGCTCCATATCCAAACATTCTTATGGAAAAATTAGGTATTGATTTTTTGAAATTGAATATTGATTTGAATTTTAAGCCAATGAAATTTTCTATCGAATTTTTCCCGTAATTGTGATTACAAACCCCTCACGTGTCTGGATTAAGGATCTGGGAGAATACGAATTACGAATTTTTTTAAATAGAAATCTGGGGGACTGAGAATAGCAATGTCATTCAATAAATTGTATCTTTGGACTCAAAGGGCTGTATTTCAAAGGAATCCCACAGATACGGAGCTTTCCGATTTAAATGTATTCGGTAATAGCAACGACATAACTGGATATAATGAACTTTTGTGATATCGTATTTGGTGGATGTGAACAATAATTTCTACGTCATAATCTCATTCACACATGCACTTACGGAATAATTCAATAGGGGAATCTAGGAGTCCATTAGAATTTAGGGTAAAATTTTGCTCATTTTTTTTCAATTTTTTTATTTTTTGCAGATCTATATTTTTTTGGGATTACGCAATGGAAATTCATGGGCACAATTTTTTTAGAACAATTGGTAAATCCATGCCCAAGAATTTTTATTGAAAAATCATCTATTAATTTTTTAAAATTGAATATCAAATCAAATTTTAAGACAAGGCAATTTTCTATTAAATTTTTTCATACCTACGATTACAAACAACTCACGTGTCTACATGAACAATTTTTGAAAGTACGAATTGCTATTTTAGGAAATTGTCGATGGAAAATAGAAATCGGAGAGAATGAGAATAGTAATTTTATTCGATAAATTACATTTTTGAGGCGAAGTTTTGTGATATCGTATTTCCTGGATGTCAACAACTATGTCTACGTCATAATCTCATTCACACATGTACCTACAGAATAATTCAATAGGGAAATGTAGTTTTCCATATTTTTTTAATTTTTTTGCCTAATTTTATTCTCCTGGTATTTCTCCTTTGGAAATTCATGGGCATAAATTTTTTTAAGACAATTTAAGACAAATGCCCACGAATCCATGCCCAACAATTTCTCTAGAAAAATCACCTATTAATTTTTTTAAATTGAATATCAAATTAAATTTTAAGGTGATGCAATTTTTTATTGAATTTTTCCATACCTGCGATTACAAATCTCTCACGTGTCTACATTGGCAATTTTTAAAAATACGAATTACTATTGCTGGAGATTGTCGTGGAAAATAGAAATCTGAGAGAATGAGAATATTAATTCCCTTCAATAAATTGTATTTTTGGACTCAAATATCTGCGTTCCAAATAAACCCCACCGATACAGAGCTTTTCGTTTTGAATGTATTCGAGAGAGCACGCTGTGGTCCACGTGACTAGATTTTCCACCCCACCGCCCGTTATGCATTCCCTCATTCATTCTCAAAATACGAGTTTTCCCACTGAATGCGCCTTAATTAATTCGCAATTAATAGCTCCACTTGAGTATTTTTGGACGCCATTGAAATGGCCGTTTTCGTTTGAATATTAAGGGGAGATGTCAACATGAAATTGTGTAGAATCCGATGAATCGATGAGAGGTCCTCATGCGTGTCGTTTCACTCGTATATCGTTTAAATTCCCTATAAAATCTCAATTTATATTTCAATCCTCAGGTGCTTCGTGCAGTCAAGGATAGTGTCACTAGGCTTCGACCTGTTTTTTTTTTTGTATATCTCTGCAGCCACAGGAAATTGCTTTAGTCCAGTTATTCCTGGCGTTTTTCATCCATTCCGATGGGACAACAAGTCCACGTTGACGATACTTTTTATCAAATATATATTTGTTTACCGCAATGTATCGCAATGAAAACCAGTAATTGTGGAAACCGTCTGGATCAAGAAGTCACGAGGCATGTCGCGTGAACGCACTTTCATCCCCTTATTCCATTCATCCAACTCGCAAACTCACGTATACATGTATTCCGCCGTGAAATGGAGCACTTGAAAGGGCAGCTGCAACCCCCACAATTTTCTCGGAATCATAGCGTCAACTATAAATATAACTTAAGGATATCCAAGTATTTTTTAGTTTGGTGCAGACCACACTATAAATTTAACCATTTTCAAACATCAAATTACTCACGTAATTGCGTGAAAAAAATTTGAAAAAAATCATGAATATTCAGCGTTATTCCAATAACATTTTGTACAGAATTATTTTTTTTAAGCATTCGTTGTTTATAAATAAATAATTGAAATTGCTTAAACCTTCGGAAACCTAATTTTTTTCAACATCAAATCGATTTCTGGTAAAATTCTGAAGATGAATAAATTTGTTACGATTTATGCGCATACTTTTCAAAAATTAAATTATTTAAAATTATGCGCAAAAGTATTTTTAACAGTTTGGTGCAGACTAAACTACAGATGCAACCATTTTCGATTATGGAATTTGTCAATTAAATTGCGTGAGAAAAAATTGACAGAAATCAAGAATTTTTTTTTTTAACATTTGTTGTTTATAAATAATTTCTGGTAAAATTCTGAGTATGAATGAATTTGTTATGATTCCGAACGAATGATTTTTATGGTGGAAACTTGATTGTTTATAAATTATTTGTAGAAAATTTGCATAACTTTCAAAAATTGCAATTTTTGACTGAATTCATCGATCTTTCTCCAAAAGCACAATTTATAATTTTTTTTTCAGATTTTTAAAATATTTTCCAATGGTTCAATATTAAGATTCAAATGCAGACCTGCAAGATTTTCATTAAAAAATCACTGTAAAATTCCCAGAAACTCACGGCCAAATGGGGCTCAAATAAAAGCTCTGATTTTCGACTAACAAAAGTAGAAAAGCATTTCACTGGAGAAAAAATCGCCAAAGTACTTGGACATCCTTAAACGAGTATATTTCCACCAAAAGACATCGAGTGTAATTATCCTAGATAATCTCCGGATCTCCTTTACCCTTGATCTCCGGAAATGACGTCATTCGAGTGAATGCTATTGTGGGTGAAACACAATTTTTTTTCTCTCCTCGAATGGCAATTTTACGAGTCTCTTTGATGATTATTATTTTGATTTGGGTGATCCATCTTTTTCGTGAAATAGGATACGTTTAAATTAGTGGAGTAATGATACCCATTATTTTTTAAGGGGGGATTATCAACTGTACTGTGATTACCAACTGCAATGCCAGTTTGCCCCGGCGTTTAGTTGAGTGAGTGATGCTGCAAGGACACAGGATGTTAAAACCAGCACGATTTGATGATCTCCGCGCGACACTTTCCCACGTAATTTACTTGATTCGTTTCCCGCCACCTTTGAGTATCCTGCAGGTGTAATTCTATCTATTGTTTGCATATATTAAGCATGTTTATCCACTTTCCAAAAATAGAGTTTTTCGTATTCGGGGGAATTGTGTAATTTTTTAGACTGATGTCGAAACATATCACTAGCGAAGCGGTAAAATGGTTTAAATCAATTTAGCCCTTAGCTGAGTTATCGAAGAATATCTCCCAATTTTTGTAATTACTTTTTTGTAGAGAGAATTGAGGGCTACAAAACTCTGCCATGCGTTTTTCAATAAATATTTTTTTTTTAAGGAAAATCTAAAAATGTCGATATTTTTATGTTACTCATTCGGTTAAGAATTTGCTTGAATTGTCCAAGTTCATTCCTTGGATTTTGTTATGAGAAACAAATAAAAATACAGCGGAAAAACTTGGAAAATTCAGTTCCCAGAAATAGAATAGAATAGAATTCAATAGAATTTCTTTGAGGAAACATTAGCTTTTTCTAATAATGTAAATATAAGAGACTTGGAGCCGCATACAATCTCATGCTAATGCCTTCATTCGGTGTATATTGGCTATTTTATCCCGAAAAATCAAGTTGGATTGTTGGATTAAAATTTCTAGCAAAATGCAGAAGATATTGGTAGAAAAAGAAAATTGTTTTTGTTTAGTTTTTGAGATTTTCAATGAAAATCCTTTAACTCTAGTATCGCCGTATGTTGATAATTCGTATGGAACTTCTGTTCTGATGCCTGATTTTATTGGAAATTTATAACTGCTTCAGAGACCGGAAATGAGAAAAATGGATAAAAAAGATCGTCAGGATATAGGGGTAATTATGGACAACAATACACGCGAATCACACCGAATTGCAGACAATATCTATTGTGAATTATGTAACGATGGGTTTTCTACGTTGGTGGGCTCAGATTTCGGCATAATCATAATGTCTCAATAAAATTATTTCATTACACATGAAATTAGTGAACTGTAAAGGCTAATTTTTATAATATTAAATCAATTATCAATCAATTTTTTCAAATTTCTAACTCTTTCATCGATCAGTAATTGAGTTAAAAAAATTGACGATTATTTGCTTAATCGAAAATGAAAATTATTTTCCAATTTCAATGAAGATCAGTAAACTCAAATTATTTTAAGGCAATAATTAATATCACTAAACTAGTGATTATTGCCGATCCCTGCGTAAGCTATTTTCTGACTTTGCTTGTTCCACGGATAAATTATGTTATTCTCGGCAATTGATAAATAATAAGCCAATGTCCACATATAATCCCCATAATTAATACTACAATCATCCCCCGTCGAGATAAATGTTTAAAATAATTAATTATTAATTAATTATATATTATACAATTAATCAGATAATATATTCATAATCATATTATATTCATTAATATAATAATTAATAATATTCAAATATTATTTTTTGAAAATATTTAATAATAATAAACAAAATATCTTTTTCGCGGAATTTTCTTGCTGCCCTCGTGGTAACAAATCGACTGTCACCTCAGAGCCGCTGGATGTCGTCGACAGATGTCAGCAGGCAATGGCAGTGATCGCCACTGCCCTCTAACACCGACAATTGGAAGCCCCTTTTAACATTTACCCCACTCCCACGTGCTCCCACCCACACACCCGAGGTTTTTCCTCTCTTTAATCACGTGTGCTTGTAATCCTCTTTAAAACATTCTGCTCTGTATCTATTCTACAGAGGTGTACAATGCATCCAAAGGGCCCAGTTCCCCAGGTCCCCTGTATTTAATATGAATGAGTTTAAATTAAAAGCAACTTGGATGAATGGAAGGCAGAGCCGAGGCAATACTATGCGAGAATTCGTCTACTTTATTATTTCTCTATCGAGCAGAAAAACATACCTGATGCTCTTTCCAGGGCATATCTCGATGCGCGTTGCCTCGTTTCCATCTTCCGATCTTCGCACAGTCGTTTTTATAAATTAAATGTCTTCAGTTTTACCGATTAACGATTGATAATTTAGATACTAGTACAGACCCAATGGTGTGCGGGACAACTTACCTGAAATCAAAAAAGAAAAATCATTTCAGTTTGCTGAATTATTGGATCAATGCGGCGTATGGAATTAATCATTATGAATTTATTGAAAATAACAATGAATAAGCAAGTCGAAAAATTTGAAAATAGAGTGATTAAATAAATGAATGTGTATCCATGACAACAAACATCAATAAAAAAAAGTTGTTAAGACATAGGCGCATTCATATTCAAATCCGACAGTTCAATCCACACATTTCTCCACTAAATATAACTAATGAAATTCCTGTGATGACGAAAGTTAACTGAAAATTTTAAAAGTGAGGAAAATAAGAGAATGGCTCCGCAGAAAACATCACAATTCGAGAAACTAGTGGTGCGCGCCATTAAAACACTCCAAGACATTCAGGGTTCAACATCTAAGGAGATAAGTAACTATCTCTCGCGGGAGTATGACGTTCCGAGTGAAGAAATTAAGAGGCAGGTTCAGCTTGCTCTTCGTCGTGGCATAGATTACGGTCTTTTGAAGCGTCAGAAAGGGTGTGTTATCAATTTACACTAATTATCAACAGGCAAAATGTTGATCAAACAGACTGGAATAACTGTATTTGCAAATTTTTTTGCTGAAATTTCCGCTATATTTCTGGGAAATTTTTATCAGTGAAATTTTAAAGAATTTGGTAAATTTTCGAGAAATCGGGGGAAAATTGGAATTTCAGTTCAATTATTGCATAAAAATTGTGAGAAATCAGAAATTATAGAAAAAATTAGGAAAATTTCATCATTACATACAAGTTTTTTTATTGCAATATTTTCTATAAAAATTTCGGATATAAACTCTATTTCTTTCGCTCTATCGTTTTGCTCTTATTAAAAAAATCCAACGGAAAAGTTTAGAAAATTTCAATTGATAAATATCCGCAGATAATATGTCAATAAATTGTATAAAAACATCAAATTCTATTGATTTTCTCAATAAAATATTTTTTATTGAAAAAAAACTGAAAAATTGAAATTTGTCAATAGAATCGACGAAAAAAGGCTGAGATTTCCTGGCAAACAAGAATTTTTGCTAGGTTTTTCTACAAATTTTTTTCGTCCGTGCCGTTAATTAAAAATTCAAGGTATATTGACACTAAATATTAATGTATTTCTTAGAATCCCACGTGAGTTAGAGATTATCGTTTTCCTGTAGCTCACGAATTTATAATTTCATTAAATTTTCACTGAAATTTCAAATTTCATGATTTTTCCCCCGAAATCGAATTCAATGTCGCTCCCCTGAAAGTGACTAGTTAACAGTTCATGAATTTTCTAATTTTATTCTAAAGGTCTGATTGATTTCCTGTATAAAATATTTTCTATTGAAAAAACTCTGGAAAACGTAAATTTTTCAATAAAATCGACGAAAAAATGATGGAATTTTCTAGCCAACAAGAATTTTCGCTAGATTCTTCTATAGATTTCTTTCGCGGGTGCACTTAATCAAAAATTCAAGGTATATTCGCATTAAATATTAATGTATCGCTTGGAATCCCAAGTAAATGGAAGATTCTCGTTTTTCTGCAGCTCAAAAATTTAAAATTTCACTAAATTTTCACTGAAATTCAAAATTTCACGATTTTTTCCCCGAAATCGAATTCAATGTCGCTCCCTTGAAAGTTACCTCTATAAAAGTTCAAATTTTGTTCTAAAAGTCTGGTTGATTTTCTCTATAAAATGTTTTCTGTTAAGAATTCCTTAAAAAAAACCCAGAAAAACAGAAATTTTCGCGGCACGAAAATTTGCATTTTTCTCTGAAATTCCGGTTGCTTCCAGGGGAACCTACGTGTTCAACAAAGAACTTGTGCGAAGTGCGCGAAGAGATGATGATACCCGTGAGTGTAGTACAGCCTTTAAAAAGTTGCGGGCATGGAGAAAGAGTAGAGGTAGAAAAAGATTGGGAAGTGGTAGGAAATCGCGAGGCAGGGGCCGACGGGGCAGAGGTCGCAGGCGAAAAAGAAGCGGAAGAGGAAAGAAGAGACGCGGCGGGCGACGGCGAAGAAGATCAAGGAGACGATCGAGGGGGAGGAAATGAACGACCAGACGAAGATTGTGAATTCTCTGGATTAGTGAAAAAAAAGATAAATTCCATGGACTCTGGCTTCCCGGTGCGACCGTCCCTGGGCCACACGGCCTTGTCGGCTAATGATAGTCCCGCTAATGATGCGTTCACACACGCTCACGCATCTACATGCCCTATCCATTTAAACCCGCCCGTAAATATAGTCATTCCATCCCTCAACACCCAAAAATACTAGAAACATTAGAAAGACACGAAGGCTTTTAACCACCCCGAGATAACAATAAATTCATGGGAACATTATCGAGTAAAAAACACTTCTATTTTTCCAACTTTCTTCTTTCAGTGGAAATGTTTTTTTTTTTTCAATGGTATTGGTTGCAATTATTTTCCCCGTTGGCAAGTGACAAAAGGCTGCGCGTTAACCCGAAAATATCCATCTCATGTGCGGTATGTCGAAATCTGGCATAAGTTCTGGCATAAAGCCCAAGAGTCGTCTTGAGTTTTCTTTGGCGTTGGCCTATCCCTGGGGGTATTAGAGGTAAAAGGCAAATGGTAATGGTGGTGATGGTGTAAAGTGCACGAGGAAACATCAAAGTTGAACCAAAAAAGAGAGAAATTGGAAAAAATATATAAATAAATAAAACGAACGAAGGAATGAATGCCAAAGTATTGGAGACTGGTGTTGAATACGTAGCTGTGTTTATTCGTCTATTTTCACAAGCCTCATGTCTCTTGCACTCTGTCCGTCAAACATTTTGACATTCGTCCCAACTCTGAGGCACAAAATGAGAATAAAAACTGAGGGAATTATCACTTTGAAGAGTTCCATGCTTGAAGAGTAAATTTGCGATAAAAATATATGTTCTCAGAGTGGTAAGAGGTGATTTCTTTTTATGATCTCTTAATGGATGAGCATTAACATGACGAGTCATTGTTTCAATGTCCTTTGGAATAATTTCTCAACGGGTTCAGCGGGTTATCTCGAGATGGAAATGTCGTTTATTATCGAAAAAACTATAATGCCACAATCTCTATTCAGAAAAATTCATTGCATTCGAAAAAAAAATGTATTAAACTTCATTTGTTAACCGCCAGCGAATTAGACCCACGAATCGATTAAACAAACCGTGTGAAAAGCTCGCCACAATGTACTGCTCTCCATACACTCTGACGCAATGAATGACCCTTGAGTGTATGCGCATACTTGGACAATATCGAGGGATCAAGTACCTAAATAAAGTAACTGATTATGAAGGTGGTATAGTTACAACAGGCTGACAGTGAGACAGGCAGACAATTCTTCATAAAAAATTAACTAAAAACGATCCATTGATTTACTCATTCACCAGCATTTGAATTGAACCATAAACGTACGTCATACATAATTCTCTCAATAATGGTGAATACTTCATCATTGTATTTTACCTACACTAGTGGAAAAAAGGTGAATTTGGCTGCTGGATGATGGGCTGGATTGTTCACACCTTTTCGAAACTTTTTTTCCTTATCTGGAATATAAAAAGACTCTCTCGCATACGTTCGGGTATTCACTCTTATCACAGACAAAAAAAAACGATATGGCACATAACGCCACTGTGAGTACGCAATAAATTTATTACCATCGAGACGAAGGAAACAAAAAAAAACACGAGCCAGAGGAAGGATTGAGACAAAATGCTTTTATCATCCGACATTTCCTTCGTCATTCAGCATTGAAAATATCGTAAATCTCGTTTATTTTATTCCAGCTGAAATTCCCCCCACCCCCTCGACTATTTTAGTGACAATAAATCACCTATTCTTCTGAGAATGCAAGGAAAAAGGCAGTTCGATGAAAAATCCGGTCAACGGGTAAATGCGGGAACATTTTCTTCAGTAACGAAAGTGCTCATTGAAGAATGGTCATTGGACTTTGATTTTATCCGTTCTAAAGTACAGAGCGTTAACGAAAAAAAAACGAGTGAGACAAAAAAAAGATTGTTAGGCTAGTTAAGGTCAGGTTAGACATTCTCGAGGCGTATCACGTGGTTTGCCACGGGGTCTCTACAGCAGTATAAACCGAACGAGGTTAATCTAGAGCCAGAGCGGATTCAAGCTTAGACCGCTTTGCGCCGGCGCAAAGTTAATCCACACACATTAACACACGAGGGTGGGCAACATCAACTCAATCACTCCAAAATTTTTTCATTGCATTTTTCCAACGAGTTTGTCTCTTGGCAACAACAATAGTCCCTTCGGAGCACGCAACATTCTTGTATTCGTTATTTTTATTGCAAATGAATTGGGGAACTCCCGGTGAAATATTTTGGCACACTCCAGCGTTAATGTCTATAAATATGAACGAATGGACATGTTACTCCGGAAATCATCGATTGAGTTTTGACAATTGGCGATTTTTTACTGCGAAAGTTGCGGGTTTTCTTTTCTGTTCAGACACTCGACAGATTCATTCGGCTTTTGAGGGGCTGGGTGAGGGGAGTCTGTGATTTCTGGAGTGCTTGGGAATGATTGCCTGATGACAAGGTGACAGATTATCCTCGTTATTTGATTTTTCCTTCATAATGAAAGGCGAAACGTTTACTCACCGATCAACGGAAAAATACTGGGCTGGTCAAGTAGCGACTTGAGGCCGTTTTCAACGAGGGTGGGAGATGAACGGTCCTTGTCGCTCATTTCACGCACTGCGCCACGAAACGACGACCGGAGTAGAGCCACACAAAACACCACACACGAGGGAGAGAATTTGAATGAATTTTTTTTCTTTGGCAAAAGTCGATTATTTGGGGGGATTAAGTTGATTGAGGGGAATTGTTATTGAATTGTCAGGACTCTTGAGTATGAGACGGAGTTATTTGAGCCAGTTGATGAGCACAACCACGCGTTACACCTTCTTAACTGATTAATTCTTAACAATTATCAGTGAAACACTAGTTTTTTTATACTCTGAGTTAAAATTCAACACTTGATAGATTACTCTTTGAGTTAAAAATAAATGTTATCTCATGATTTTTAATTTATCAAAAATTTATGTCAACAATTTTATTAACAAACAACTTGGTAACAAGAGACACTATTTCAATTTCAACTGAGAATAGGAGTGATAAGTGGTGTTAACAATGCGCCGGTGCTGTGTGAGTAAGGGCTTGTTCCCCTTGATTTTGCGGTATGGAGTGTTGCTTTGAATTGTTAGGTTTGGGGGGTTTTCTTTTTGGAAAGTTGAAAATAATTTTTAATGTGTTTTTGGCCACCGGCACAGAGAGGCCCTAGAGCACACCCGACACCGGACCGCGTATCGCTACGAGTCACTCACGGCACTCGTTGGCTCTGTGGAACATTAAAATAACGTTGTGAGGCACCCCGTGTGTTCTTGAAAATCAATCTATTAAAGTGACACGGCCCGTGCTGCCATCTTGTGGTGTACTGGGAGAACTATGCGTGGAGTTGAGGCGAGTTGAGTTGAGTGTTTATCGTTTGTTGTGATCATCGGTAGAATAGGAGTCTCTATGGACAGCTGAACAGTGGTGCGTGTTTTTTTTAATCGAGTAAAACAATGGATGGGATTTGAAAATTCGAGGAAAGATTCTAGACACGGTTTTTTCGTTCTGAACAGTCGGGAGAAGTCAAGAGGTTATGATATTTGGCCTTTTGAAAAGCGAGTGGGGTAAAATGGACAGTTGAGACTTTAGCATTTCTAATTAATGAAATAGAATAATTCTTTCTCCAACGAAAAATCCAATTTCTCCTCTTGGCGGTGACCCTAGGCTGAGCTCAGGTGATAGAGTATTTTTCTGGCTGTTGTGGTGGGGTTTTTTACTCCTGTGGCGTTGGCGTCCGAGCAGAAGCCAAGGACTGACCAACCACACGAGTAAAAACAACCCATCGCAAGAGCCCTGGGAAAATTTTTTTTTGTAGTGATTTTCAAGCTTCCGAGTTTGGGAGGTATGCAATACCAATTCCCAGCCGAGGAATCCTGAGAAACAGTACAGAAAAATTTATTCGTGAGTTATAAATTTATTCGTGAATTTTTAAACATTCAAAAGAAGAAGTGATAGATACGTGTCTGTTTGTGTGTTTTGAAAAGTTGGGGAAATCACGAGGTTTTTGCTTTTTGAAAAACGAGTGTGCAAAGTGGACAGTTAAGACTTTTTTTCAAGTGTTGACGACTCAGTGTATTTTCGATGAAATGAAATGATGCGTTTTTCAACGGAAAATCCAGTCCTTCCTCTGGGTGATGACCCTAGGCTGAGCTCAGTTGATAAGTTTATTGGTGAGTTGTCAATCGCTTTTAAAAAATATTCAAAAAAATTCAAAAGTAGAAGGGATAAAAAAGGAATACGTGTTCTTTTTCAATACGTGTTCTTTTTTTTTAAATGTTCATGTGTAATACACAATTTGCATGCAAAATTTCAATCATTTAAGCAGGAAGGAATGGGATAACATGAATTAATGTTTTGAAATTATTTGGAGACTTGGAAATACAAATTTAAAATGTCAAAAATTTATTCAATTTCATTTAAATGATGTCGAGATGATGATGATTAAGGCTGTTTGCCCTTTACACTTCGTTTTACCTGCGGAGAATATGAGACGTGTCAGCTCATATTGCTATTATCCCAGTTAAAACTTCTATGCCCTCTGTAAAAACATCCATGTGATAATTTATGGGAAAGAATCAAATCTCATCACTTTTCCCATGTTCTTAACATAAAAACTCACGAACTAATTTTGCCATCGACTATTTTCCTGAAGAGGTTGACGCTTTTTCTGAATTTTGTCTATCATGAAGTCAATACAATCCACATTTTGTTGTTGTTAGAAACATCTCAATGCAATAGTTATCGATTTGTTCATCGGCAATAGCTTATTTTTGTACCCCTGAGCAATGAAATTAACTTCCACCCCAGTAAAAAGTGTATTTAGCACTCGAAACGCTAATAATAGCGGAGTCTAATGATCTTATTCGCCTAATCAAGCAGATTTTATTATCTATAGTACAAAATTGACGGCAGTACAAATCACTGGAAAATAAACATTCAGAGGTGTCTTTCACCGATCATTATAGTACAATTAGCATCAAATCGTGGCAAATACGAAAGCAGCGTACGTATCATAATAATTACGTCGTTTTATCTCAATTAATGTTATTTTACAATGTGATATCATATCACGACGATATCATAATCGATCACACCCAAATACTGAGTGACTCGACGTTGGACCGATTGGGCATGAATCCATTGCTGCACTTCTTGAGGAGTGTTTGGAGCTCAACAGGTGTTGAGGACCACCTCCTGTGGTTCATCGTGTCCCGTGGCACTCGCGGTAGACCTATTTCTGTGTGACAGCCCTTGATCGGAGAGAGAACAGTAGCCATTGGCAGACCAACATCCTGAAACGAATTCATCCACGAAAATCCACTTTTATCGTCTGCCATGTTTATGTTATTCGTTTTATCGTCTTTCAGGGCTGTCAGCCTGTCCTCTTTGACTGGTCTCTTGGCTTTTGAATTTGGCGTTGAGCTTCCTGTTTGCTTGAACAATTGTCTCGAAATAGAACTCAGTGGTGATTTGTTTCATTCTCTTTCTCCTCGATGGTTTTACACTCGGTGTTCAGGAAGGTTGAATTGAGGGATCCTAAGGATAGTTCCTTCTCGATGAAGGAGCCATCTGTGTCGTTGTGGAATTAAGTCGTCAAGATGTTGTTGTCGTATGTTGATGTTTGGATATACCCAAACACTGAGTGACTCGACGTTGGACCGATTGGGCATGAATCCATTGCTGCACTTCTCGAGGAGTGTTTGGAGCTCAATAGGTGTTGAGGACCACCTCCTGTGGTTCGTCGTGTCCCGTGGCACTCGCGGTAGACCTATTTCCGTGTGACAGCTCTTGATCGGAGAGAACAGTGGTCATTGGCAGACCAACATCCTGAAACGAATTCATCGACGAAAATGCCCTTTTATCGCCTGCCATGTTTATGTTATTCGTAATTCGTATTCGGCTTTTGAATTTGGCGTTGAGCTTCCTGTTTGCTTGAACAATTGTCTCGAAAAAGAACTCAGTGGCGATTTCTTTTTATCCTCTTTCTTCTCGATGGGTTTGCACTCGGCGTTCAAGAAAGTTGAGTTGAGAGATCTGAAGGATATCTCCTCCTCGATGAAGGAGCCATTATATATCGATGTTGTGTTGGTTTCGTTTGTGTCGTTGTGGAATTGAGTTGTCAAGATGTTGTTGTTGTCGTGCTTTACAATGTGTCATGAGGATATCATAATTGTTCACACCCAAACACTGAGTGACTCGACGTTGGACCGATTGGGCATGAATCCATTGCTGCACTTCTTGAGGAGTGTTTGGAGCTCAACAGGTGTTGAGGACCACCTCCTGTGGTTCGTCTTGTCCCGTGGCACTCGTGGCAGACCTATTTCCGTGTGACAGCCCTTGATCGGAGAGAGAACAGTGGTCATTGGTAGACCAACATCCTGAAACGAATTCATCGATGAAAATCCACTTTCATCGTCTGCCATGTTTATGTTATTCGTTTTATCGTCTTTCAAGGCTGTCCGCCTGTCCTCTTTGACTGGTCTCTTGGCTTTTGAATTTGGCGTTGAGCTTCCTGTTTGCTTGAACAATTGTCTAGAAATAGAACTCAGTGGAGACTTCTTTTTATCCTCTTTCTTCTCGATGGGTTTGCACTCGGCGTTCAGGAAAGTTGAGTTGAGGGATCTGAAGGACAGTTCCTCCTCGATGAAGGAGCCATCACTTATCAACGTTGAGTTGGCGCCTTTTATGTCGTTGTGGAATTGAGTCAGCGAGATGTTGTTGTTGTCGTCGTCTATGGTGTGCTCGTGGGTGGAGGAGGCACATGACGAGGATGATGCTGAGGAGAACGTAGAGGAGAAGGAGGATGATGAGGTTATCGCCAAGTCTGGGTGCCGCATCGCTAGAAGCGACTCCACGGTTCTCATTAATCTGGGGATAACATCAATATTTTTGGATTAGAGGATTTTCAGAACTGGAATAGATACATTTGGGTTTTTTGTTGATGAGCGCGAGCTAAATGTGGAGGAGTATTATTAGAGTTTTTGGAGTTTATACGGATGTTTCGGGGTCAACAGTCGTATCAGCGAGTTTGGAGGGGATTTGAGGAGATTATCTGAAAATTTTTCGATGTTGAAATGCACACCGAGTGAGTTTGGTTGGCTAGTATCGTTTTACGATGCGGAAATTTATGGGTAATTTGCATCCCTTTTTATGGCTTGATGTTTATCATTTTTATATTTTAGCTTGTGGGTAATATTTAAGGAAATTTACGGGGTACTGAGATTATTTGGACACGTTAGATTTTTTTTTTAATTAATTTTTTGCCTCAAATCTTGGAAATTTTTTATTTGATGAACGAATTTAATTGAAAATACAAAAAATTATTTTAATTCACTTGAAAATCTCCCGGAAACTGAAAATTTCAGAAATTTTGTTCTCGTAAATGCAATTAAATTTCAAATCGCTACATATGCAATCATTTTTCTCATGATTTGATGAAAAAATCTAAGGAAACTGTGAATAACAGTTGAATTATTCCCTACAAATTCGGAAAAATCAGTCTTCTAATATTCTTGAATTTCAAATGAACTGAAAAGTAAAGTATATTGTAAAATCTTCGTCTCATTCCTGCTAGAAACTATGTCAATTCTCCTGAATTCTACCTGAGGCATGAAATTTGATGAGCCTTTTCCCCCTAAATCGAGTGAAATCTCCCTCTCCTAAAAATGATTACTAGATTTTCCACGAACATGCCATCTTCTTCAACCGCAATGCATGTGCAACATACCTAAATGCCTCCTGCGATAATTTTTCCGTTGGTACATGGTCTCCATTCTCCTCGGAATTCGCATCCTTACTGGGTCGTCTATAAACAACACCTTCGTGTGTTTTATTGAGATCCTCATTCGTCTTTCGATCGGTTTTAACTCTCGGTGGTGTACAATGGGCGGGATCATTCCTCCTGAGTACAGACCACGTGAATTCTCGAAATCCCGAGCAGCCATTTGCGGGAATTTGCGTTACAGATTTGGCACGAGTAAATTTGGAGCTATTTATTGGGGACATCACTGTGGATGAATTCGTTGATGATTCCTCGATGTAGACACTCTGACTGCGATTACTACGGGATGATGAACGTTTGTTACGATTAGCATTTTTCTCGTTAACGTAATCAAGGCTTTTTTTTGTACGGTCCAGAAAACGTGCAACCTGACGCATGAGAGATCTGTACATTTGTTGATTCGCTTCTGCCTGAAATTGAAGAACAGTCGTGGTAAAATTGGGGGGGAAAATTGAGGATAATTTTTTTAGATCACGTTGTTTGAGGCATTTTACCTGTTTCAACTGCCACTTGAGGGTATCCACCTGTGTCTGGAGTAGTACATTGTCCATAACTTGAATTCTCGGCACCTGATTTGTCTTCAGGACACTGTGCAGTCTGTGATTTTCCTCTGTCAGTGTTTGACATTGCTAGAATTTATAAAATATCATGAGATACAATAGTCCAATCGATAATGTTATTCATTTTCATGTTAAAAGGCCTCAGGACTAAAAAAACTGAATTCTTAGCCAAAAGGGGATGAAAAAAATCTAAAGAATAGCTTGAAAAATTTGTTCTTTCACTAGAAAGTAGGTGAAACGAGTTAACGATGATCTGAAGAGGGTAAATTCCAAGAAATTTTTAACGACAGGTGTGGGCGCTACTATTTTGCATACCCCCTGACTCCGCGCATGGGGCTTTAAAGATGGCGGTGCTCCCACCTCGAACTTTTAAACATTTCTTTAAATTATTTATCCTCTTCGGATCACTCTCAGCTCGCTTCATCAGGTTTTTACGAAAGGAACAATTTTTTCGAATCATCTTTCAGACTTTTCCATCCTCCTTTGGTAAAGAATTCAAGGCGCAAAGTTTTCTCTCATTTTAGTCGTTTTTTCTTTCATTCCCGAGGCCTCTTAATGTCGCAGAACAATTTTATCTACAAAGTCATCACAAAACTCAGCTACACCTGCAGTGTCACAAGCCTAATCAACAGATAATTGTAGTTCAATCTTAAACACTGATCTGAACAAAATTATTAGACGCCCAAACTCATTGCAATTTCAGTGATAAAATCAAAAGTCAACTACATCATCGCGTTTTAACGAACAAAGGCCTTTCACTTCTCAACCCACACAGGGAGCACGTCCTATACGTCAGTTACAACCCGGGCAAAAGCACGCACAAAAGTAAAGAAAAGAAAATCCAACATAAGCGAAAAAAAAGAAGAACAAGAAGAAGAATGAGGAGAATTAAGAAAACATTGAACGTACTAACGTAACTGTAATGTACCCCGTATTATTTCGGTAGAGCAGAAAACACTACATATCCTTCGGTGGTATTTCCATACAATGAGATTGAAGGATTTTGAAGAAAAGAAGTTGCGTGATCTATCCGGCGATCTTTGCCGAGATAAAACGGAATAGGGCGATGATGATGAAAGACGAAACAAATAATAATGAGTTATTGTGAAAATTGCGCTCATGAAACTGTTTCCAGGGAATAGAGAGATGTAAATCGGTGTCTGGAGGGGGATGAATTCCAGGGGGATTTTCTTGGGATAATGCTGGGCAAATAAAATGTAAATTAATGGGGATTGCGCCGAGTCGAGCTGTGGACGTTTTTTCGAATGTCCTGCGCCGGCAAAAGCGGATGGGGTTACGCATGGTTGCTCACCCTGAACCGTCCACCGTGCGGATGAATACTATCATGACGTCATCTGCTACGGTCACTGCTTGAATTATTCAGCGTACACGATAAAAACTGAAGGGGGGTAGTACAACCATTGAACACTACCTGTACGTGTTGCTCGGAAAAGAACATTTCTTTGTGAGTCTGAGGGACCGGTTCAAGGGCCATGTGAATTGAACAATTGATATTTAAATTCAAAGGGTTCAATAGGACCACCGGGGCCACTATTTTCGGCCGTTTTGAGAGCTTTTGATGTTTATTATTCTTACATTTCAGTCTTTGGGTTGTGTTTAAGGAACTTTATGGGGTAATTATGATTATGGAATGGGGTTTATACGGTTACAAAGTTTGTGGGTTAATTTTTGTTGTTAAATTTTGGAAATTTTTTAATGTTAGTGGAAAATTGCATATTTCGGTGATTTTCTCGTGAGTTGATAGAAAATATATGGAAACTGTGAGGTTCGGTTCAATTATTCAGTGAATACTGAGGAAGACTTGAGAAAGTTCAGGCGAATACAGCTAATTTTGCCACTGACGATTCATGTTCAATTATTCTAGGTTGAATGTTCATTGAAAATTTGGAGAAATCGGAAAATTTTCATCTGATTTTTACATGAAACTATTTTAATTCACTTGAATTACACCTACAACTTGAAATTTCATAAGACTTTTGCCCCCAAATTGCATTCAATGTCAAATCTCATGATTTCATAAAAAATTTTATCTGTAAGTGTGAAGGATCATTTCAATTGAAATTTAAATTCAATGTGTTGATAGGATCACCTGAGGTATTATTCTTACCCCCTTTAATAGTTCGATGTTTAGTACTTTTACACTTCATCCCGTGGGTAATATTCAAGGAACTTTGTAGGATGAAACTTTCAATTGAAATTAACATTCAAATTGTTGGATAGGACCACCAGGGGTACTATTTTAAGCCCCTTTGAGACTTAGATGTTTAGTGCATTTACACTTCATCCTGTTGGTAATATTCAAGAAACTTTATGGGATAATGAGTCTGAATTGAACTGAATTATTCTTGTCAAATCTTGAAAATTTTCGCATATTGCCATTGTAAATTACATATTCCATTGATTTTTCCATGATCTGATGAAAAAATCTGTGGAAATTGGAAACTCCATTTCAATTATTCATTGAAACTGAGGAAAAATCCAAGCCAGCTGTGAAAATTCCCTGTCATTTCTACATGAAACTATTTTAATTTACTTGAGTTTTAATCCACCTGAAACTTCAAATTTCCCAAGCATTTTCCCCTCAAACCGCATTAAATATCAAATCTCGTGATTGAAAAATTACTTCATTAAATATCCCAGAATTCCCGGTCATTTCTCTGTCAGTCTAGAAGACCATTTTAAGTTCCATAAGCTTCAAACAATTGAAAATAAAATTAAAATTCCTCGATAGGACCACCGGGGATACCTATATCCCCTGAAAATGTCAGTTGTGTAGAGTCTCGAAGCGCAATGAGACTGAGAAAATGTATTTTTGGTGCATTCCAGGGGAACGGTAAGAAAATATCCGCGGCCTCGCGGCGCTTGAACCGTTCTCTCCGGTCAAATATCTATATAGTCTAGGTTTTGTACTGTATATCCCTCACTGCTTGGGATGGAATGCTGGGGAAGGTTACAGACACGCCTGCGTTAGGCTATACTTCAGCAATGCAAACGATCAATTTTTGCGGTGCTCTTTACAGTTCTCTATTCTTTTTTATTGTTTGTTATCCGCGGAGAGTGATTATAGGTGCGTAGCGAGGAGAGAGAGAGAGAGAGATAAGATCACTGCCTAGTTTCCTTTTCTATTCTGTCTCCCCGCATGTTTATAATATAGTTTAGGTATCCGGAACAACAACGTTCCGTCTTACGCTCCAGTTATCCGAGTTTACTGCGCTTAATTTTCATCGTTTTAGGACAAATTCATTTTTTTATTGAATTTTTTTTATTGTTTACTCTCGTAATTTTCGATATTTGAGATTGTTCCTGCCGGGGACATCAACGCGTGCGTAAATTACGGGCCGTTCGATACGTAGTTAACGTCTCTGGGTATTTTTAAAGCCTGACGTAGATCGATTTTTTTTAATCAAATGAAGAGTTGAAAAAAAAAATGAAAAATAACCGAGAACGGTCATGGGAATGAGATGAAGGCACGCTGGGTGGATATCGCGTATCAAGCAGGGATATCTGTTCTCATGGTATCAATGATCTGGACAGGCACAATGAAGAATCTCTTGTTACTTTAGCGCCAAGGATTCCTCTCAACTCATTTATTTAACGTATGTGAGGGATTTTCTCGCACTCGAATCGACCTCATCCATAGCTTTCACCAGGCTCTTTTTTTCAGTATGAAATTATGATGCTTTCCACCGCACGTATACCCATATTTTTTATTCTATTTCTATGTCTGCCCATTCGGTTTTATGCGCTTAGTTTAGATACACTCGAGCGATTGTATTAATTGAAGTTGTGAATAAATTGATGAATAATCAGTGCCAGGGGTTTTTAGTTGACACTGAAAAATAGGTGCGATGCATCCTGTGTAACAGGTATTTCTCGCTTATACCTGTCTTGTATACAATGGAATAATGGTGTCTTGAGACAACCCCGAATGAAAGCGCTTGGGTGGGAAATATTATTATGCGCCGAAGGAAAAATACACATTGGGGCTATGAGTGACGGTGCAAACTGTATCGCTCAAACAATGCCACTGGGAGGATTAATTTTTCGTTAGTTTGGTGAGAAAATCTACGTGAAGATTCCCGCGAACTGTGGTATTGTACTGTGCACCTGCCCTCGTTTTGCAAACTTGAAATATCACTCGTGGCAGTTTACTTTTGAATTTATTCGTGGAGTAGAGAGCGGAGGGGGTTCTTTTTGTACGAAAAAATAACGGAGGTATGAGTTTTGAATGGAAATAATTTTTTATAATGAGTTTAGTTCAATTTTTTAATAAAAATCAAAGGTTGTAGCAGAGAATTATGAAAAAAATTGTTAATTTGTGACATGTTTTTCTAAATTTTGTTGTTTCCTCTAGTTAAAAAAATTAATTATCAAATTTTATAACGAAATTAGTTTGATTTTGTTCGTAGAAGTCAAAAGATTTTGTGAGAAAAATAAGGCAGTCGTGAGTTTTTAATGAGTTTTTAATTTTTACAATGAGTTTAGTGCAATTTTTTAATGAAAATCAATGGTTTTTGCAAAAAAATGATGAAAAAAATGGTTAATTTGCGCCACGTTTCTCTGAATATTTTTGTTCCCTCTTGTAAAAAAACAGAATTTTAAAATTTTATAACGAATTTAGTTTGATTTTTTCATAGAAATCAAGACAATTCGTGAGAAAAGATAAAAAAGTTGATTATTAAGTCATAATTTCGTCGTTGCAAAAATTTTCGGCTTCCCCGGGCGAAAAATGAAGAGAAATTTGACGAAACAAAATAACAATGTGATAATTTGTCTCCAGTCCAACTATTTTACGAAATACTTCACTTCCTCGAAGCGAAAAAAAAGGAACTGAAAAGTTTCGTCACAAGTTACGAACCCTCAACAGAAATAAATTTCAAGAACAACTCGAGTATTTTTCGATGGAAAAAAAACGCAGGATAAGAAAATTTTCCCCCTTTCATTTTATCTCCCTCAGCCTCTAGTTCTCTTCCCCTACCATAAACCAAGAGTTTCACGAACTTTAGGGTCCTCGAGGACACAATCGTAACCGTTCAAATGTACATCAGCGTTGATAACAATTACAGGAGGGGCTGGAGCGAACTTCCTGTCCAACGAAACCTCCCGATTGCCCTGGCAATCCTTTCACTTGTACTCCACGCACACGCGTCATAAAATCGTGCATTTCAGAATACTCTTCATACCGAGAAATCAACAGTCAAAAAAAGAAAAAGAAAAAACAACAAAACCCAACAAAGTGTATCTTTTTCTAAGTCACTATGGCATTTGTCATGGCACTTGAGATTTCTCTTTGTTCATTCACACGGTAGCCGACGACGGGATGCACCTGTTCCGGAAATCGTTCCCTTCACGCATACCCTCTCCCTCTTTGTCTACCCCCATGTGTTATCCCACTTCCTACAAGTTACTTTGAATAATAATTCACGTAAAATTTACCTTCCTCAGGTGATTCAACTCCCTAGCGTCAGCTTCATTCAGCGTTGATTCCTAGACACAAAAAAATATTGAATGTTAGCACGGAATCACTTGATTGCAAATTATGTTCACCCCCTCCCCCCCCCGATAAACAAATAAATCGATACTTACTTTTGTCGACTCGATGCTGCCGAAGACTTTGGTGGGACTCTCGAAAGTGTTGAGGGAAAAGTAATTATTGTTACTGGTTATCGTGTCAGTCGAGAGATTTCCCTCCGAGTGATCCTCACTCATTAAATTATCCACGTAATCAGTATCCAGGGATTTTATATCGTGACAATTTGACACAAACGAACGAGCGAATGAACTCTTGAAAAAATTACCCGGTGACACTTCCTTACCAAGTTCAAATTCAATCTTCGGATTATTCTCCTCCATGATTATTTACAATTACACTAATTGGTGATTGGGGTTTAATGGTATGTTAGAGAGATTTGTTTCATTCATTTATGGTAAACACTAGCGCTTTGGCATTGCACTGTTTTTAATTGCTTAGAACACGATTTTTTATCATTCACAGTTAATTATCACAAAGTAAAATGCAGGGATACTAGGTGGGATGAGTTTTAATGTTGAGTAACTAGACACGTCTGAACTGTATGAGAACTGGTAAGCGACTACCCCCGCCAGTTGACGCCGCAAAGCCGAACGCTACGGTGTTTCCCCTTCCACTCCTTTACCTGCCCCCATGACCCGACCAATCAGGGATATTCAAAAAAATTGTAGAATATCGAAAATTTCACGAGTGAATGGTTCCATCCGTCATTTCGACATTCAGACAATTCACAAGAGTGAATGCAATGTTGAATTTTATTTTCGTAATTCTGGAGATTTCGATTGGGTTGAAAGTAAACACGAAAATTTTAATTCAAGATATTTTATATCAACCTTACATATTTTTAAGGCATAAATTACGGGGAAAGAGTTATTTTATTGTTTCCCTCTATACAAGGGAAACAAATAATGATCAATGAAATAATAATCCTTTAACAGCCTCCATGACCCGACCAATCAAGGATATTCAAACAAAATTGCAGAATATCGAAAATTTCACGAGGGAATGGTTCCATTCATCATTTTGACATTCAGACAATTCGCAAGAGTGAATGCAATGTTGAATTTTGTTTTCGTAATTCTGGAGATTTCGACTGGGTTAAAAGTAAACGAGAAAATTTAAATTCAAGATATTTTATATCACCCTTAGATGTTTTTAAGGCATAAATTGCATGGAAAGAGTTACTTAATTGTTTTCCTTGCATAGAGGGAAACAATTAAGTAATAATCTATGCACAAATTAAAAAATTCGGGGGAGGGGGATTTGTTAATTAAAAAGTCTGCCAGTAAATGAAACTCCATCTGCATTTTAACGCCAACGTTTCGAGAGTTAAATGCTATCATCAGGGCACTGTCTCTCGATTTTCCAACAACTTGTGTCAAAACCGCCGTATTTTTGGAGTTTTAGAAATGAAAAATAGTTTATTAGCAGATGAAAATATTCCAGTATTAACTATTTTTGTGAATTTTAGCCTACAGATGACATTAAATCGGCCTGACGCCTTCGCCCTGGAGGGTATTTAACTCTCGAAAGGTTGGCGTCCACGTATACAAAAATTTCATCGAAACTCTAGCGAATTCGCTAGACAATTCTATTGTATTTCTATCAGTTTTTAACCAATTCCTTATTCTATTGAGATATTTTCTGTAGAATTTCACATTCGGCTCAAGAAAATAAAAATAAAATGAAAACAACTTAGAAAATTTGAGCCGATGAAATTCTATAGGACATATCTCAAGAGAATAAGTTGCATAGAATTTTCCAACAAATTCGCTAGGTTTTTCTACTAATTTTTTTTCTCGTGCGTGTAAAAATGCAGATGGAATTTTATTTACATCCTCTACTTATTAATTAGTAGAATTGCTATCGGCGATCGCATAATGGCCTAATGACGGAGTTTTTAATTAATATGTTTGAGCGGTTGAATTTTTGAAATGAACAAAATTCGTAGCGACGCCAATGGAAATTTGCTAGTATACTGGCATACCTGACTCATTAAGCAGGGAATTGCACAGAAAAATGTCGAATCGAGTTCACCGAATACCCGACTACCTGCACCTTGCGAAAGGTCACTGAAGGTACCCAACGAAGGGTATTAATTCCGTCTCTCATTATTACCTGTCTCACTTTCCCGTGTTTGCTGAACCGAGAAATACCGAAATTACCAGACCCCAGGTATTGTACTTGACCCATTCATCCGTCCATTCACACTTACCAATGGATTTTAGTTGCTTGGTATAATGAAAGAATGTCTTTAGGGGTATGAATGCCATTTTATTTGCTCCAGGAACGATTCTATGAATACAACACTGCATTTTCTTGAGACTCAAAGTGGGAACGCGTACATTTAAAACATTATTCTTTCCAGTGCGAAAACAAATTATTTCAGAGATATCTTGAAGTTTCAAATGCACTCCAGTGGTTTTTTGTCGCAAAGAATATGTCTTCAAGACATTAGGGATGCTTATCCAACATCACAAGTATTTAAAAAAATTAATTTTTTTTCAACTGAGAGGTGAAGTTATTCCTTTTATCTTGAGAAAAATTTCAAAGCACCAACCCGCGTTTATTATTTAGAAATTAAGTGGACAAAATGCACCAAACCCAATCTTTCAAATATTTCCTCTTTTTGCCCGGGTACGCCAAATTCTTCTCTGGCCATTCGATTCAGTATAGTTTTGCACATTACCTTCTATTTTTATTTCTATTTTTAGAGTCTTCTAGTAGGTGAATTATAAATTTCAACATACATCCCATAAGAACCCGTGTGTAATGAAAAATTTATTTATTTCTGATGGGACTATCGCAATTAATTTTTCTTTAACATCAAAGAAGTTAGTTTCATATGTTCTGCTATCAGCCAAAAAAATTATCGAATTTTCCTTGAGAATGAAAAAATTTCACTTCCATTCTTCCCCGTCACCTTCAGAGAGGTGCAAGAGAAAAATAACCTACCGGTGTGGGAAATTTTACTGTGCACGAGGTTTTTATATTTATAAATGTGTTTTTTTACCGAACTTGACGAATTCTTACTCAACTTTTCTCTCCGTGCGTTATACACGAATAAATAGATAATATCAAGTACAAACTATTAGTCCGTCCGTTTACACGTGCCAATGGATTTCAGCGATTCGGGGTAATGAAATAATTTCGTTAAGGGAATGAACTCAATTTTATTCGCTTCTGCGAATACACCATTTTGTGTAAACAAAAATGCATTTTTTTAATGCTAAATGTGTTAATGCATACATTTCAAACATTTTTTTCCCCGTCTGAGGAAAGTTAATGTTTTATTTCTTGCGGGAGTTCGCAATGCACTCCCGCTATTTTTAGTCGTCAAAAACCCGAGTCGAATAATTGGACCTGACAAATTCTACTTAGGTCTCTCCGTTCAGAACTGGATAGGTCTTGGGAAGCCTCTTCCCAAGTGCTTCCGAGACCTTTCTACCTCTGGTTATGTCCCA
>NW_021680349.1:1717779-1798623 GCF_001412515.2 Diachasma alloeum
AGCAGAGTTGTCACAACATTGTCTAGGAGGCCAATGGGGTCTAGGAGTATGTATAGAACATTGGGGTCTAGAAGTCTCCCCGGATTCAAAACCATCTTTAGAGGCCCTAGCACGCCATTTCTCGACCCGCTCTTTCATTTGAGCCCAAAAAAACATTCATATCTTGTCTGACATCTCTGCTACAAACTCGGGTTTTCAACTCGGGCCTTCAATTGAAAGCTACAAACTCGGGTCTTCAACTCGGGCCTTCAATGGAAAGCCCGAGTTGTAGACCCGACTTTGTAGCAACGATGTCAGACAAGATATGAATGTTTTTTTTGGGCTCAAATGAAAGAGCGGGTCGAGAAATGGCGTGCAAATCTCTCTAAGGATAATTTTTTAACCAGGGGAGACTCCTAGATCCGACTGGGCAATGTTGGCACAACTCTGGTAGGAGTCTCTCCTGGTTGGGACATCACCCTTAAAATCATTTGAACTATATTTCGGCACCCACTCCTGCGCTCGGATCCCATTAGAATATCGTTAAGAAAACGTTCACATAAAATGTAAAAAACTATTCATTTCNCTTTGTAGCAACGATGTCAGACAAGATATGAATGTTTTTTTTGGGCTCAAATGAAAGAGCGGGTCGAGAAATGGCGTGCTAGGACCTCTAAAGATGGTGTTGAACCAGGGGAGACTCCTAGAACCCACTGGAAAATGTTGTCACAATTGCGCTTTTCAANTCTCTCCTGGTTGGGACATCACCCTTAAAATCATTTGAACTATATTTCGGCACCCACTCCTGCGCTCGGATCCCATTAGAATATCGTTAAGAAAACGTTCACATAAAATGTAAAAAACTATTCATTTCATCTTTTATTCACGTTTAGTCAATTATTTATTTCATTTTTTATTTGCGTTAATCTATACTGATATTCATATTCGAGAAAATTGTTTACTCCTCTACTATCTCCATATCACTTATTAATTGATTCGATGTGTCTAGTTTATTGTCTAGATTTAATTTGAGAAGTAAAAGTTGAGGGTCCACGATCTCCCATATATCCACGGTAGAAATTAGCTTGAATCCACGGGAAAACATCCCGTATATCCACGGTCAAAATTACCGTGGAGCGTGTGAATAGCCACTGCCTAATCATATTCAAGATTTTGAAAACGAAATCTCGGAAAAAAAATCATACCCTATTAAAGAACTTTTTTTAATGTCGCCCAAAAAATTTCAATCAATCCCATCAATTCTTTTTTCCCAGAATAGATTCTATAATTTAATTGGCCTCCCGACTCTTCAACATTAAATTCCCATTATTATGCCTGCCTCATTAATTTCTCTATTCCCCCTCGCCAGTACCTAATGAAAAGAAGAAAAAAACATATCTCCAGGAACTGAACATCATTTTATTTTCTCCAAACGCTTCACTCAAAAATATACAAAAACAAAAAAACTATCCTCACACCTCAACCATCACCTCCTCCCCCCCGACTCAGTCCTGTTGGATCTCGCCAATGGCGACTTGAAGTCGAGAGATACCCTCGAGCTCCCCGCGAGATTGATCGGCGATAGTTTGGGCATGGGTTCATACCCCTGTAGTTTCTCCAGCCTCCCCTTAATAGCGGTGCTCCTCCTGTCCCTAGGTGTTACCTCAACACTCCTTCCAGGTGTAACCGACACCGACCCCGATTTTTTCATCACCTCCGCGTGAATTCTCGCTGCACAATCATCAACGTAATTCGAAGTGTCCCCAATTCGATGCCTGAGCCCATCAAACTCACTCCTCAGATGACTGCCTTGTCTAGGATTACGTGTAATGATGGTCCTCTCCGAGCAGAATGCCGTGGGAATACTCCGATAAGTATTTCTCCTCCACTCGCAATTGATACAACAAACAATTGACCCAATAGTCGCTATATCAGAATATCCATACGCCACAACTCCCTCCCAGAATAGAATCGACAGAAAGCTGTCCTCTCCCTTTTCACTTCGATACGCCAAATAAACAGTCTCAAAATTCTTCATTCCATGGGGAGCTGGCCCAATTGAAACAACAATACCAACAGTATCAAACTCCCCATAATTAGGCGAAAATCCCTGGGTCATTGTGTCAGACAGCGGTGTGAAAATTCTCTCCGGAAAGGAGAATTTTTTTCCACACATTCTCACATCAAATGTCGTCCACCTAGTGGCATTGATCTGCAGTTCACTGGATCGTTTGCCTGACGCTATTCCATGAATTATCGAGATCGAATTACCTTCTTTGAACATCTCACTGCATTCCTCGGCATTCTGCCAGATTGTAACGACTCCATGTGCACAACCATCCGTTATTCTTATCTTCAAACAAGGTCTCACATCCCTGAGTGTTGATGAGGTGGATACAGAGTCACGGTTTTTGGTGAAGGACATTTGGGCTCTCTCCTCGCTCCTAGCATTGCGAAATATCACTTGACCATCTGATGTTGTTTCGCGGTAGATAATTGGATAGATACGAGATACAACTGCTGACACTTTGCCAATTAGACCACCGTTTGGGTGAATGTGCCTCAGGGATAGTTCCATGGGGCCACTGTATTTTTGGAGGCCCAGTTTAGTGTACCACTTGACTCGTCTCGTTGAATTTGTGTTAATTTTCAAAAGAATGGTGGAGGGGGCCTCCAGGGGATGGCAGCCCTCCTCAATGTTCATCAATTGAGAGCCGTAAGTCATTAATTTTGTTCCCTCCTTTATTTTTCCAGAGAGAATGTTGTTTATCATCGGTGTGTCCAAGGCTGCGACCACTGAGTACCAGCCATCGGTCAATTCCATCGATATTGTTGTCTCCTTGTTCATCGTTGTTCTTTTTATTCGAGAGACGCACAAGATCATGCGACGCGAGGGGGCATCGTCCTTCTCCAGGATCCGTCGGATAACTGGACGCTCTGCACGATCGATCTCTCGGTCGTATCTGTATTTCAATTGCTTCAGGACTCTGTCTGGGGTCAGGCACTTCGGGGGGGCTAGTCTCGTGAATTTCAGACGATCCATCGAGCCTAGCTTCCAGACTATCCACTTGTAGTGGTTCTCCACCCAGTTGTCGGGGAGGAGGGTGGGGTCCACTCCTGGGGAGGCCAGAAAACTCCGTTTGAACTCGGTTATTCCTGCCAAGTTGTGCTCGTTTGGGATCAACAGGGCACCGTCCCCCACTGATATCCCCTCGACACAGGTTCTACTGACATTTCTGTAAATTTCCTCCAGGTTGAACTGGTAGTTTTCAGATGTGGAGGAGGTCAGTGTGGCCACCGCTGGGTCGATCTTCAGACGTGGGAATTCCCGGGGGTCCCGAGGGGCTAGCGACGTTCCTGGAAAACACAATTGCTCCAGAGAAATCATCAGGGACTTGTCTTTCTCTTTTATCTGGACCAGAGAACCAGGATTTTGCCTCGCTCTATTTTTCCTCTTTGCTTCAATCAGGTTCTCTTGTTTAGCAATCGCCTCGTTTCTTTTCCTCTCCAGCGCCTCGTTCAGCTTTATCTTCGTGGAGATTTTCTCGTAGGACTCGAGAAACTCCTGACTGTCGAAGACTACGTCGTCGGGGATCAACTCTTGATTCGTGAGTTTTTTATCAGTTTTTGATTTTTCGGTTGATGGATTTGTGGGGAAGGAGTAGGGCCTCCTCTCGATGGGACGAGAACTGGTGGACGGGAGGTACGAGCTGTCGGACCATCTGCTTGATGGACGCTCGCAGCTCGCTCTCATTTCCTCGGAAACGGTATTTTTGAAGGGTAAAATTCTGTCGTTTTCCGTATCGCGATTATTTTCGAGTGCCAAGGACGACTGGATTATCTCGTCGTCTTCTTCGTTAATCTCGTGGAATAAAATACGAGCCTGGAGGTCAGTGCCTGCTGTCCTTGCCCTCTTTCTACCGAATGGAGTTACATCATCCGAAGGATTCTTTCGTTTTGCTGAGTCTGGGGGGTTTTCATTTCGAGAATTTGTGGAATTATTTTTTACCACTGGCTCATTCTCGTCGACTTCTGTATTGTATGCCTTTAAGTCAGCTTGAATTTTTCGCTGGACAGCTTCTGAGAGGTTTATTCCACCTCCACCAGCTGTTGTGAAACCACAGGTTGACTTTAATGTGATTGGGGTCGAGTTGGGGCGAATCTCTGGTCTCCTCACGTTGAGAGGGGTGAAGGGCTTCGAAATGAAGGGGAGACTTGTCCTCTTCGGAGGTAATTCTGCACCTCTTGAAGTTTTCGAATCATCTCCACTGGGATCTAGCTTTTTACGTTGAACAGTCGAGACTTTCTTCTTCAAGTCTGAAAAATCGAGGTCGTTCTCGTGGACGTCTGCTGTGTAGGCTTCCAAGCCTGCTTTCATCTGCTCCAGGGCAGCCTCTGAGAGTTTTATCGCCCCACCACCAGCCGTTGTGAACCCCAATGCTGGGACGAAGGTACTTGATGTTGAAGTAGTCTCTGGTTTCTTCGTGTTCAGCAGTGTGAAGGGTTTGGCTATCAGTGGAGGACCTGTGGACTTCTTCAGAGGGATTTTTTCAGTCGTTTCTCTCCTTCGAGCCCACATTTTCCTCTTCATACTCGATAGCTCCAGGAGATCAGGGTCTTCATCCTCTAAATTTGGTGAGAATTCTTGCATTGAGACGAAGGTACTTGACGTTGAAGTAGTCTCTGGTTTCTTCGTGTTCAGCAGTGTGAAGGGTTTGGCTATCAGTGGGGGACCTGTGGACTTCTTCAGAGGGATTTTTTCAGTCGTTTCTCTCCTTCGAGCCCACATTTTCCTCTTCATACTCGATAGCTCCAGGAGATCAGGGTCTTCATCCTCTAAATTTGGTGAGAATTCTTGCATTGAGACGAAGGTACTTGACGTTGAAGTAGTCTCTGGTTTCTTCGTGTTCAGCAGTGTGAAGGGTTTGGCTATCAGTGGGGGACCTGTGGACTTCTTCAGAGGGATTTTTTCAGTCGTTTCTCTCCTTCGAGCCCACATTTTCCTCTTCATACTCGATAGCTCCAGGAGATCAGGGTCTTCATCCTCTAAATTTGGTGAGAATTCTTGCATTGAGACGAAGGTACTTGACGTTGAAGTAGTCTCTGGTTTCTTCGTGTTCAGCAGTGTGAAGGGTTTGGCTATCAGTGGGGGACCTGTGGACTTCTTCAGAGGGATTTTTTCAGTCGTTTCTCTCCTTCGAGCCCACATTTTCCTCTTCATACTCGATAGCTCCAGGAGATCAGGGTCTTCATCCTCTAAATTTGGTGAGAATTCTTGCATTGAGACGAAGGTACTTGACGTTGAAGTAGTCTCTGGTTTCTTCGTGTTCAGCAGTGTGAAGGGTTTGGCTATCAGTGGGGGACCTGTGGACTTCTTCAGAGGGATTTTTTCAGTCGTTTCTCTCCTTCGAGCCCACATTTTCCTCTTCATACTCGATAGCTCCAGGAGATCAGGGTCTTCATCCTCTAAATTTGGTGAGAATTCTTGCATTGAGACGAAGGTACTTGACGTTGAAGTAGTCTCTGGTTTCTTCGTGTTCAGCAGTGTGAAGGGTTTGGCTATCAGTGGGGGACCTGTGGACTTCTTCAGAGGGATTTTTTCAGTCGTTTCTCTCCTTCGAGCCCACATTTTCCTCTTCATACTCGATAGCTCCAGGAGATCAGGGTCTTCGTCCTCTAAATTTAGTGAGAATTCTTGCATTGAGACTTTTATTTTGGTCTGGGCAGCCTCTGAGAGGTTTATGGGGGCACCACTCCCAGTTTTAAATCCCACTATTGGATTTGAGGTATTCGGAGTCGACTGACACTCTGATTCTGCGATATTCACGGCAGTTGATGGCTTAGATGGGAATGCTGATGATTTTGAAGTAGCAGCAGGGTTTTGCATATCTGGAGGTCTCAATGGTGTGAATGGCTTGTCCACCACGGAATTCAACTTTTTTAGAGTCGATTCTACAGGTGCTGATGGCTCTGCGTCACCCGCGACCTCCTTTCCAGCTTGACCAAACATCGCCAGGCCCATGGACCAAGCCTTCTCCGATATCTCCACTGTTCTACCAGTTCCTGTTACAAATCCAGGAAATTGGCCATTAGGCTGTGGATCAATGGGCACTGGTGAATAATTAGTATTTCTCAATTGTGGAGAATCGACTGGTGCAGGAGGAATTGAATTATTTTCACATCCTGGGGTCATGTCTCGTGGGACTTCGGGGTTCATCTGTCGTTCGTCATGTGGGTCAGGTACTCGTGGAGATGGGGAAGTCCTCGAGGGCTTGGGATCACAGTTGTCGTTTGAACTTTGATTGACAATTGTTGCTTTAGTCATTGGCGAGGATTTTGGAGCTGATTCCACTCTGTTCAGGCGAAGAGATCGTCGTTTCTTCTTCAAATTCGATATTTCGTTCAGACAATCTGTGTAATCCTTGCTGGAGGTGTCAATAAATAGATTGTCGACTCTGGAGGGTTCTTCAGGTTTATTAGAGGTTTTCCCAAGGGTTTGGAACCCAACACAGCCAGGAAAATCGTCTTTATGAGGTTGTTCAACCCCTTTTGAAACAGATTCCACTATTTTAAGTGGTGGAGGCACTATTTTATCACATTTTTCACTAGTAATTAACGATGTATCTCTATTCGTAACATTATCTTCTATATTTTCATCAGCTGTAGACCTCTTTTCGTCTGCAGATTTATCACTGGGCTTAATTAATTCTCTAGATTTATCCTCTAATATCTGTACACTTTCTTTATCTCGATAAATACTAGTTTGTACTTTCGTTGAGGCTTGATTATTCATCAACAAGTCAATACTGTGCATCTCAGTGGGCTCGTCCCTCTGGAGCTTCGTCTTCTCCTCGAAGATTTTATCCACAGAGATGAATAATTTGTTTCCACTTGCTGTGTCGAAGCCAGAATAGACTGGCATGAGCAGTGGTGGAAGCAACTGCAGCTGGGGAACGATTTCCTCAGTGGGCTGAGACTCCTCTGACTCAGTGTCAATTGTTATCACCAGGGGATCCACCTGCTTCCTAATTCCGTAGTATTTCTCCAGATAATTGTTCAGGAATATGTCGTTGTTCTGGGAGATTGTTTTGGCTATTTCTTCCTCCACGAAGGAGAACCCTGGGAAGTTTAGTTTCTTGGGGGACAGTCCACCGTACTGCAGCACAAATATTCGCTGGAATTCCCAGAGCTCTTTGCTCTCTTGTTCAGCCTTGGAGAATCCTCTGAAACCGTCCTCTGGTTCCTCAATTGTTATCATCTCTTTTTTTATCTCGATCTCTTCTCCTTCCAGGGTGAAGGTTTTTTCCAGGTAGTCGTCGTCCTCCTCCTCGATGTGATCGATACCAAGATCAATTTGGGAATAAGTGTCTTGTCTGATGGTTTGGAGGGCGGTCGGAGGGGTCAGGGCAACTGTCTCTTGGGTAATTGTCGCCTGGGCAACTGTCTCTTGCTGCTGGGTCTCGAGGTCTTTCCACGTTGGAGTGAGTGGAGACTCCTCTGTGGAATCCCTTGAGGGTGATGTCCTTGTGGGGGCTGCCTCGATGTGGCCCCTCTGGGGGAGTCTGTCACACATCTCCAGGTCCCTGCAGCTTCTCAGGAACTCGTCGTCAGGGATTGCATCGTCTGTCAGGGTTTCCAGGCCCTTTTTCTCTCGCATTCGCTTCTGGAGGGCTTTCAATTTTTCCAGCTTTTGGAGGGGGGACTTCGACTGAGGAGCAACTATGAGGGATTGAGACTTCCTCGCTTTGGGGTGCTGGGGCACCTCGTCAGAGTCGTCGTCTTCGTACAATGGTGGAAAGTTTGTGTTGTTTTTATCGAAGATTCTTCTCTTTGGTACACGCTTTTGCTTTTTTCTGGGGGGCAGCTCCTGGGAGAGGGGCACTATCTCCTCGTTTGTTTCGTCGGTCCTCAGGTGCGCTGGGGTTAAGACTGGCTCGGCTGTTTGAGTCAAGTCCTGAGGAAATGAAAATCTTTTCATTAGGGTTTGCTGGGAAATTGTTTCCAGTTGTTAATTTTTTTTCATAAAAAAATTCTTTTGCTTAATTCTTGAGAATTCGCTAAATTCTTTTTGTTAATTAATGGTAGGGTTGATTGTTCGTTCATTATCATGTGAAGCATGTGTGAGAAAATTATAATAATTGATAAAGTCATTATTTCTCCTAAATTCCACCAAATTTAACTGAATTTATCAATATGGAGTTGAATAATACCATCAATCAGTGATTTTAGGACATTAATTAAATGGATTTGGATTAGAATGGGAGAATGGATCGTTCATTATGCATAAAACTGGATAATTAGGACAGGAAAAAAATGATGTCAATATCTTTGGAGTCAAAAATAGCATTTTGCAATGTTTACAAACAATTGTTCACAACTATAGATTTTTTTAACGAAAACATTTTAACGGTTTTATTATGAAGATCTAGGTACTCTGTCAACTCAAAAACTATTGAGTATTTATCAGCAATTATGTTAACGTTGATGCACAAATGTAGATAATTAAGTAAGAAAGACAATTCAACATTCTCAACAAACACAAAAGTACTCACATCATCAACATTATTGGAGTCAAGAACAGCGTTTTTCGAGCGCATTGGTAGATCTCGTTTCCCCTGTGGTGTTTCCATATCACTGGTCCAATCGTCAGCCTTTGATATGAAAGGGGCCAGGGTCAGGGGGGTTTTTGGCACGATGGGTTTGCCTGGTGTCCTACGAAATATTTAAATACACCAGAAATAAGCAAGTCCATCGTAATCAGATAATCAAAGAAGATGCCAATGAAATATATTACTCTTCTCTTTGGTGGTGGAGTAAAACAGGAGTTTGAGATAGATTGAAGAACGATGTGTTGACCTTGGGATCTGGACTCGTGAAGCTGACGTCGGATGGCTCGTCATCGTCTGAAATACGGTGCAGAGGAGAGGATTCGTGAGATTTGTAAACATGGGGGGTCCAGGGGGAGTGAATGAAGCAGAAATTTACCGGAGAATATGTCCTCAGATGCGTCACTGACGTTTCCACCGTAATCCATCGTAACTTCGAGGGTAAACGACACCTGAGATGTCTCATAAAATCACTTATTAGGGACGGGAATGCGTACGGTGAATTAATCTTTTGTTTTCATTCGGCACTGAGCGTTTCGTCAACCAACTGAGCCAATGTGGGGGGTTTACTGGAAGGTTACTGTCGCTTCCGAAAGAAAAATGGTGGCGCCAGTTGTTCAGTCGACGGTTCGGAGACAACGGTCGCTGATATTTTGTGTTTATTTCGGATGTTTTGTGTTTATTTCGGGTATTTTTGCGTGATTATGTGGCAAGGGGACTTGTGCGAATGATGGGGCCTTCGGAAATACGTGAGTTATTGATTTCTGCTTGGTTTATTTGTAAATAAAGGTACTTTGGTGGCGATGATTTTGATTTTCATGTCGAATTTTGAGGGGAATGAGTGGATTTTTCGACGGGGAAAATTTGTATGAAACTTGGGGTTTTAGAAGAATGTTTATTTAATATGAAATGGAAATGAGGGGTTTTGTTGAGGGGAGAATCGTTAAATTCTGGAGAATTCAACGAAAATGGCGACTTTAATTTTATGTGACGGTTGGAATGGTTGAAATCATCTCAATTTTTTTGATGAAAA
Source organism: Diachasma alloeum (assembly GCF_001412515.2). NCBI lineage: Eukaryota > Metazoa > Arthropoda > Insecta > Hymenoptera > Braconidae > Diachasma > Diachasma alloeum. The sequence goes on from NW_021680349.1 coordinate 1,727,398, forward strand.
TGCTTGGCGCATGCAATAAGAACCAATTCATGTGAAAATTGAGGGAAAATTTTGATTTTATATGATGATAGGATGTTCCAAAATCATTAATTTATTCTCACATTTGGAGTAAATGCTCGTGGAATAGTCAACAAAAGTTACAAACTAATCGGATTTCCCATTCAATTTTCACTGCAAGACCTTATTGGGGATGAGCTCAATTATTATGACTTATTGGTTAAAAAATGATGAAATATGAAAATTGAATGGAAAATGTTAAATACGTGCATTGTCATTTTGCGAAATCATGAAAAATTAAGAAGTTACAAACTAATTGGATTTCCCATTCAATTTTCACATTCGGAAATAAAATAAATTTCATGCGAAACCCCATTGACATCTAATTGTCAATGAAACTTCAAATCTCCGGCTTTCCGCGAAGTTGCTTCGTCAACATTCGACTCTGTCGTTCGATGAAGCTTCGATAATACTCGTGCACTCTCGTGACTCGTCGAGTGAAAATAAACGTGCACATGGCAGTGCCTGAAACGTGTTCAGTGCTCCAAGTGAAATAAAAACCACGAGGATGACGAAGAAACACACGTCAATGGGGCCCATGAAGACCGCCAGGATTGCCTGGTCGTTGGAGGAATTAACAGCACTCGTTAATGACGAAAAATCACATGTGCATCTCGTACAGACGAAGAGACACATCGCTCTGCATCCCTGTCAACTGGGCAACTTGAAACAGTCACTGCAGGACATTCTTGGGGACGAGCTCAATTATTACGACGATAAGTACGTGTCATAATTCTACAGAATTTTATTTTTTCTCAGTTTCCTTCATCTTCTACCCTTGAGTAATTATTCTGTATGGAATAATCGCTGAGGGAGTAACTGTTCGAATCCGAAACAGTACTTTAACCTGTCCGAACACTTTCCACAATTTTTCAACATTCATCAACTCATAAAAATCATCTTAAGATTTTTAGACCTTAAAACATTAATGAGAGATGAATATTTAAAAATATTGGAAGTGTTAATGTTCTTTTTACTCTATTTTTCAGGTTGAATGGGCTTTTTCTGTCTTACAAAAACCCAAGATTACTGTCAGAAAATGCAGCTATGCTCTACGATTCTTTCTCTTGTCATGTTGACATAGAGGCAGATTTTTACGTGTTTAGACCAAAGGTTGGATATGTTCTTAAAGGTAAAATAATTGATTAATGAAGGGAGCAAGGCAAAATGAAGTTTTTCAATCAGTCAGACTCTGAAGTGAATGAAGTTTATTTTTCATTTCGATTTTTTTAAATTTCATCAAATATTAAACTAAATTAGAAATACAACACAATTGATGAGAGAAGAAATTTCGTTGAATTTACAAGATGATATGAAACAATGAATTATATACTATAGAAGCAGATAACGTACAAAATGATCTTTTGGAAGCATATTGCTAATTTATTAGCAAATAAAACAATGATATGTTAATATAAAAGCAATTTCCCACTTGTTTATTTTGATTGTGCTCTACAGCTTCGGAGTCACTCATGGCTGATTGAAGAGGGTTCATTCTGCCTCATTCTCCCTCATCTGGTGTATTATTCTGATCTATTTATCGACGATATACATTTCTGTAGGTGTCATAATAAAAAAACCTGCAAATCATCTTGGTGTCTTGGTACACAAGGCTTTCAATGTCTCGATACCGAGGAGGGACGACGAGGGGGAAGATTGGCAGGGTGATCACCTGAATGTTGGGGACGAGGTCACATTCACCGTTGAATTGATGGACCTGAAACCTGGGAGAGGAAAACTCCCCTTCATCAGAGGGAAATTAGTGGCTAGGTAATTAAACAACAGTTTTTGCATTTGTATTGTAAAATTCAACGGTTTTAATCTATATTTTTCCCTCTGCAGTGATCCTGCTGATGAGACTGCACCGAAAAAATCGAGGAAACACAACAGATTTACCAATGACGACGTGAATTCCGAGGGTTCGAACAGCGATGAAGATGGGAATGGGGAAATATCGAAGATTGACGCGAAGAAACCGAAGTTTTCTTCAACAGTGAATGAAGACAACAGCTCGGAGTCTGACGGAGAAACAGAGGAGTCGCCAATATCCCAGAGGGTTCAGGTGGATTCTGATGAGGCTGATGAGACAATTACTGACGATAGGATAGGAAAAATTCAAGGGTCTAGCTCCTCATCTGATTCGGATAATAAAACAGCAGTTTTTGATAAATCTAGGAAGAAAGAATTGTCGAAGAAGAGTGGGGAAACTCGACGAGGTTCTGGGGGTTCAGGGGATGATTCGATTGCTGCTGACAAGCCTAAAACGGCTGGAAGAGGCAATAGGGAGAGCTCCAGTAGAGGAAAAATTCAGGTGGACAGTTCTGATGATTCAGATGATGATGTGCCATTTTCTAATAAATCTATAAAAACTGCGAGGAAAACGTCGGAGGGCAGCAAAAGAATTCGACTTCAAAAGAAGTCTGATGATGAGGCACCCAAATTGGATAAATCAGTTGAGAAATCGTTATCACCTGAGAAAACTTCTAAGAAATCAGCAAAAAGAGTGCAGGATTCTGATGATTCAGAGAATGATGTCCCGATTTTTAATAAAAATTCTAAAAATGTTGAGGATTCCAATTCTGTGAAGGTTAAAGCAGCAGTGAAAGATAGAATGAAAAATTCGAATAGAAGAACTGCTAGTTCTGATGATTCAGATGAAGAAGTGCTATTTTCTAATAAATCTGTTAAGAAAGAAACTTCCAGAAGAATTCAAAAGGACTCTGATAGTTCTCATGTGTCATCCAATTTTGATAAATCAATTAAAAAATCATTATCACCAGAGAAAATTTCTAAGAAATCAGTGAAAAAAGCTCAGAGTTCTGATGATTCAGGTGACGATGCTTCCATTTTCAATGGAAATCGTAAAAATATTCAGAAAGATTCGAATTCTGAGAAGCTTAAAGTAACTGTGAATGACAGGGGGAAAAATTCTAACGGGAGAACTGCTAGTTCTGACGATTCAGATAATGAAGTGCCATTTTCCAATAAATTAATCAAAAAATCATCATCCCCTGAGAAGGCTCCGAAGAAATTAGTGCAGCAGGATTCGGATGGATCTGACGATGATGTTCCGTTTTCCAAATCTAAAAATATTAGCAAAATGGAAAAAGATAAGAAATTGAAGTCCCAAAAATTACTGGAAAATGAGAATAATTGTGGGAACGGGACTACTTTCGATGATTCGGATGATGAAGTGCCAGTGGCCAATAAATCAATCCACAAATCTCCCCCCAAAAAATCGGAAAAGTCTTCCAGAAAGTATTCCCAAGGCTCAGAAGACTCCAACGATGATCTTCCAATTTTCAACAAATCTATAAAACAAGAATCCCCAAGAAAATCCAAGAGAAAACGTTCTGAATCTGAAAATAGTGTTAGCATCGACGAGTCTTCCAGGAAAATTAAAAAGCAATCTAAGAAATTGAAAGAATCACAGCCTGAAAATTCTGAAAATACCAGCAGAGTGAATGGAAAAGTGAGAAGTAGTGAGGATAATGAGCGCTCGGAGAGCACCTCAAACCCCACCAATCCAAAAACAAAAGTTAATCCCCAAAAACATTCGCAAAAGAGAAATGCAAAACCTGCGCACGATATATCGAGCAGTGAGGACAGTAAAACAGAGAATAGAAACAAGTCCATAAAAAAGGAGAAAGAACTCAAAGTAAATAACGACAGTTTCAGTGACACCGGGAGGGTATTCCCCCATAATTCAAATAATGAATCAAATGCCACGCCACATAACCCCAGTAAAAAGAAGAGTAATTCAACAAATGAAGATGTCGACAGTGACGACGATTTTGCCTCGTTCATGCTCGTTCGAAAAATCGAACAAGAGGTAGATCTGGAAGCAGAAAATCCTCAGTCTACCACATCAAACCCCACGAGCCCCAATCACCTGAGAAAAAAATCTAAGAAGGCGTCGGAAAACGCCGAAGTCCAAGATGATTCGGTGCAAATGTTGCTGCATGCAGAGCACATAAAATCAGAGGGAGAGAAATCTAGAAGAGCTAAAATAGAAAACAAGGAAGGCAGTGACGTAGACATTCTCAAGAAAGTTAAGAAGGAGAAGAGGAAAACGAAGAAACCTGAAAAACCTGAGGAAGAGCTCAATCCAGGAGCTTACGTGAAGATCAAGAAGGAGAAGGAGAAATCTATTGCTGTGAATGTTTCGTCTAAAAAAATTGCCAACCTACAGGTGGAAGACGACAGTGATCCTGAATTCGATGATACAACACCTCAACTTCGTAAAGAAGTCGGAAGCTCTGAGCAATTTGGAATCGTGAAGAAGGAGAAGAAAGGAAAACGGTCGAAGGATTCAAAGAGTGAAGAAGCGAGAGAAGAGAGGAGTGAAGATACACTTGGTATGTCCCCTTCAAAACCCGAGAAGATGAAGAAACGATCCTCGAAGTCGACTCTATCACCTGAAGATACTGGTGAACTGAGCGACGCATGTTCCACGAAATCGCGAATACTAGTTAAAAGAGAAGAATCGGTGTTCTTCACAAACATAAAGATTAAGCAAGAGCCTTACGCCTCGGACGTGGAAAGCATCTCCTCGAGGAAACGTAAGCGAAGTGACAGCCTCAAATCGAGTGAACATAATGATACGTTTGTAGACATCAGGATAAAGCGTGAGTCGAGTGTCGGGAAGAGCGAGCCTAGTGAACAGGTGAAGAGAAGTAAAAAGGAGAATTATTTCAGCATCAAGACTGAAGTGAATGCCTCGGACGATGACGACACGCCTGCGAAGAAAAAATCCAAGAAGAAATTCAGTGAATGATGAAAGGAATAAATAAATGAAACAGAATGACACAATTGTTAAAAACTTAAATCAGCGACACCAAGAATCCTGCATCGTGTTTTTTTTCAATTACTTATTCTTTATCTGTACATAAACGTAATATAAATAACTAATAATAAAATCTTATTTTCAAGTTTAACTAAAGTAATGACAAAACCATTCTTACGGTATTGATCGCACCAAAATATCACTCAACTTTGGTAAATTCATTTGCAAAAATTGATAACTTAAGAACTAATGAGATTATGTTGAATTTGTACTAAAAGAAATTGTTCCCTATTTGATTATTTATCAGGGTCACACAGCACACAGTCAGGGGTCATATGATTTTACAACATACATACAAATTAGGGGAGGGGCCAGGGTAGACCTGAGAAATCAACAGGACCACCTAGGCCAGCGTCTGCCTCTAATAGGCTCATGATCACTGCCATTGCTGCTTCGTCGTTGCCATCTGAGGTGAGAGGTGTTGGTGAGTCATTCATTGCTGAGGCACCGATTACATCCAACAGGTCTCCATCACAAGGTACTGCAAAAGGTAGGATTGCATTGAAATATTGTTTGAATTTTGGGCGCGGATTGATTAGACGTTCGGTAGTGAAGTTGTGGAATGTAATGGAATTGACTTTTGTCCTGAAATATTAAATATTAATGTTTAATATTGAGCAAATTCTTAATTTGATGACCGGATGGACAAATGAAAAATCTAAAACAAAATCAAAAATGAAATTTTCTCTTATTCCAAGGCAGTCTCGGTTCGGGAATTCAAAACCTTGTGGCTTTTTATTTGATATTTTTGTCTTTGCAAATTATCTTTGGCAATTGTGGTGTTCTCAATTGAAGAGATTATTGGTTCTTAATTTGCGAAGTTATGAAACATAACAGGCAAAGATTGAATATCAAATAAATTTTGAATTTGTTGGTGAAATAAGCAAATTATCAACAAAATCACAGGAAAGAAGTTCCTATTTTCCATTAAAACTCTCTGAGTTGCGGAACTGAAATTCAGAGAATAAAAAATTCTGGGTTAAAAAGAAATTTCTGAGAGAAAAGCTCTAGTTTCACAAATTTGTACTGAAATCAAGGATCAATTGTACTTTAATTAATGTACATTTTTTCGGAAATTATGGTATTCCTATACTGAGAGATTTTTTTTTTAATTCTGGTAGAAGTTATAAAGATTTAAAGATTTCTGGTATAACTTTCGGACATTTCTGTGAAAATTTCTTATAAATGCGAGAAAAATTCGCCTGACACCCAGTAAAATTTTCAGAATTTTTCTAAAAAATTTCTCCTCGTGTAATTAAGGAACCTCTTGGTTCTTAATTGAAGGATGTCTCACGCGACTTTAGAAACTTTTAGTCTCTGTAATTTTGCAATTCACAACTCCACTATTGAATCGACGAGATCAATGCAAACCTTGTTCATTGGCTATACTATTCAATGGAACATTGTTTCTGATATGACTGAACGTCGACGCTGTGTTACTGCTACTATTGTCGCTATTGACCCCCGATTCGCCCTCTTGCATAGCTTCTGGTGAAGTAACAGTCGTTGTCGTGGGCGTTGGAATCTGAAACGAAATATTGAATGAACGAAAAAAATTCTAAGGGATATTGAGACAACGAATAGTCGTCGTGAATCCAAACGTATGGGGTGACAGACCTCAGTATTGAGCAAGAAACGATCAGGTGTGGGGAGTGGACTGCCTGATGAGGAGTCTTCATTCCGCCTTTGATGATCTAGCACTTCTTCGGCTATTCGCCTCCCTATTTTACTTACTTCCACATGACTAGAGATTAATCTCTCGAGACCACCGTTACTCTGAGCAAAGTAATCGTAGTTCCCTTGGACACTTGAGCCCTCTGATCTGGGGGCTGCACTGCTTTCCACTTGTCCTGCATCACAACTATTGGAAATGAGAACATTTATTAATCTGTGGAACTTTAGGGAATGAGAAATTAAATTGGGGTTTTGCATAGAATTTTTTCCATTAAAATCCAAATTTTTTAATGAAATTTCGTTGTTGAAAATTCATGATTTGATGAAAACATCAAATCAGAAAAATTTAGATGCATATATTTTTGAATTTTGGAAAAAAGTTGAGGAACTCTCGTCGAATTCCAATGATTTTTCAGTGAAATTTAAAATGTCATGATTTTTACCCCTTGAACTTAATTCAGCGTCGCTTTCTTCAAAATTACTACTGAACAGTTCATGAAATTTCAATTTTTTTTTCTAACAATATAGAACACGAATGGAGATCCAAGTACTTGAACCATTTTTTTTATTGAACTCATTTTGCAATGATTTTATTATTTAAATGTAAAAGTTGTAAATTTGGTTCTCAATGTTTAACCGTTGAGAAACATTAAAAAATCAGAAAAAAAATCAATTCAGAAAAGGTAAATTTTTACACTAAAAATAATTTTCTAGAAATTGTAAAAAAATGGTAAATATCCAGAAATTTTTGCAAAATATGATATCAGACTGTGAGAAGTACTCGGAGACCCTCAGGAATCCACAATATTTCCTATTCGTAACAAAAAAATAATTCCAGCAAAACCGCAATGTTGAAAACAAAATAGAATTACAATATCGCTGAGTTCTTAGCAATGATGTAATCGATATCTTTGGTCCATGGATTTCTAAATGCGAACCATTCAGACTGCAGTCGAACAAAGCTCGCTGTTTTTGCTCTAAACCTGTATACCTAGAAAGATCGATGAAACAAAAACGATTATCCAACGAATTCACCAATGAATAATGCATCATAATTTGTTTTTACCTGGGTCGTTATGTGGTCTGTCGTCTGGAGTGCAGTCTTATGCGATTCAGCGAGATGTGGAATATCATCGTGATGATAATACTCGTACATGCTTGTCCCCAGTAGCTCCTGCGGTAAAAATCCCAGAACAAGCGTTGCTCTAAGGCCCCAAAAAGAAGAAAAATCATGATTATCATGTGCATATTTCTATTCAAATCCGACTGCCCTATTTGTATGGATTACGTACATCTGATCGACAAATATAAATTTTCCGTCGATGGCGTAGCGTGTGACAAACATGATGGTATTGAGCTTCGGTAATCCCATACCCAGTGAAAGTTCAAGTAAACTCGGTGTTACTCTACCAACTGCAACGAGACACGAGAGATTGCAATTCTCGCCCTCTAGGCCTTCCCCTTCCTGCTCCTGATCAGCTCCAATTTTCGCTGGAGCCCACGATTTCAGGTAGCCTGTGCACTGTGTCACACAGTATTTCCAATCTAAAATTGCATTTTAAATTGTATTTGAAATGTTGAGAAAAAGAAATCCTGAGACGTGAATGGGCGTGAAAAAATAGCCATGAATGTTAAGCCGATTGTAAGTTCTCCATAGAGACCTAACAAAAGATTCTTGGGCTTGTGTGAACACTTTGATCTGAATTCTCCACTATGCAGAAGTGGAATTTATCCCATTGAAGTTCATAGACACAAATATACATTCGTAGGGTCGTAGATATTCTCGAACCCGTCGAGTTGATGATTAAAAAGTGTCCAACATTTTTTTAAATATTTTTTTATGCAAAATGAACAGTGTGAGAAACGTTGGGGGGAAATTTCGGATGCACTTAACGGAATTTTTTCAATCACGTTATAATTTTACTGAAATTCCAAGTAATTTCGTAAATTCAAAATTATAGTTCAATTATTCCATGAAAATTAACATAAATCACGAAAATTCAGGTAAATATATTCCTGAATCTTCGATTAATTAGTAATTTGGATAAATTTTGGAATTCTCGTCTTCTTGCTGCAAAAAAATTGACATTCCATTGGATTTTCAGTGAAATTAAAAATTGAATTAATTTTTTCACCTAAATCGAATTGAATGTCCCTCTTCTGAAAATACGCACTAAACACTTCTTGCAATTTCAATTTTTTCGCTAGCAGTTGAGTTTAATACGATAACAATCCCGATGGGATAGAAACTCCGTTCTTATTTAAATGCGTTATTTTTTCATTCAGCTTCACTTGAAGAAAGACACTTATCTTCAATTATCTTCAATGTTTTCATCAATTTTCACTTTGATAATCCTCAAATAGATATTGAATTTCAAAATATTGACTATTCTCGGTGATTATTTTCGGTCCAATACAAAATTAACAGGAGCAGAAAAGAAAAAACCTTCCTCTTCAGGTCCATGAACTATTTAATTGTTATTAATCGTATTTATTTTGTTTATTGGTTTAACAAACTCAAATATCACCTGAATTTTGTTGCTTTTTTCTCCTATGTCCCCCGGTCGTTGTATCAGCTTCCTCTTTAACTTGAGACTCGCCACAATTGGCATCGACTTTTCTCTTCATTCTACAGAAGAACGATCTCCTCGCACCTGGACCGAGTCTCGTAGCACCCTGAGGGACATCTGTTTTCACTGGTAGCATAGCTGATCAATTAAAATGGATGAAATATTGAGTACATCAGCGTACACTCGTGATTATGAAATTTTTCAAATGTCAATTTCTCGCGTAAGCGTACATTCCGATTAAATTTCATATCATAAAATATCAAATGGGCTGACATTTCGAGGGGAATAGTTATTAAATGCATTAATAATGAAGACTCACTCTTAGCGTCTATCAATCGGTCACGGGGGCTGTGCTCGGACGACAGTTGCTCTTTCACCTTAGCAACGTCTTTGGGATGGAGTATGTCAAACCAACTCTGACCCAATAATTCGTCCTGGAAAAGAGACGCATGCATCCCCCTCTTTTTTCTTCAGTATTACTCTGGTGACTTCAAATTATTTGTTAAGGATATCCAAGTACTATTTACATTTGGAGATTTTTCGTCATCAAATTTGTCAATTAACATTGGTGCACATGGAGAAATTATTTTTTTTATATGAAGAAATGTTTCCCTGAGCGAAATACTCAATGAGTTCCATATAACCCGACATTTTGATTTTTCAACTGAGGTATTAGCATTCATTTCTTTACTTTTTCCAAATACTTTTGTGAGTTCTGAATAGCCCGTCGCTTAAGTACACAGTTTATAACTAATACACTTTATAATTAATACGTGCAATTATTTTTCAGACGGCAAAGAAAACGAATTTAATTACATGTAATAGTTGAACCATTTATTTCGTATAATTATAACATGTAAATTTAAAGACATACATGAGTGAATTAATTAATTTTAATTAATTAAATTTGGAAAACAAAATCATAGATGTTCATCGCACATTAAATTTTGCGAGAAATTAGTTATTTTTACAAATTCCCCTTTCTATAAATCAATAACGAAAAAAGTTTCAACTCTCCAAACCTTTTTTTTCGTCACATCAATTTCCGATAAAATTAGGATAACAGATAATAAATATATTGCTAAACTGATTGTTTATAAATTAAACGAAGACATAAATGAGGAAAAAAACTAGACCAAGTGCTTGGATATCCTCAAATAGCGACACTAACCCTCATACCTGAGAATAATTGAGTGTCTTTGATACAGATTCAGAGACATATAGAATTCTTCCTCGATCACAGCCAACGACAAAAACAAAGCCTTCAGCTGCCTGTAACAAAATTCAATGACCCCTTGTTATCCAACATCATTCAACACGAAAATGACAGTAACAATAAATCAAACGTCATTTTTAACAGCGAGTTAATTACAGTCTTCAGCATATTAACTCCAGAGATTTATGATCAATTAAATTCCACCGATGTATGAAAATCTTTTATCATGAAAATGCGGGGTTCTAGCACATGGGTAAATGGCAAGTATAGAAAGGGAAAAGAAAGGTCGTGCCTACACACGCGCATAATATCCCCCCAACTCAACTCCACGTAAGAAAGAAATTTTATATCTATTTTCGCAGTCATTGAACCGTAGCGCAGTTCAACGATTACACTACATAATGCTGTATGTATAAAGTATAGGTATATAAAATACACGGATACGCGAGTTGCTGAGGCCACTTAATCCAATTCTATCTATATATACCCATCTGTTAGAACAATCGCATTAAACACAAGGTATACTGGTATTTTGGTATTCCTGGGTGTGGTCCAGGATATGTACCAATGTTACAGTACCTAATTCCTTTACTAGTGCATGTGAAAGCTTTAGATTTATAGATAACACCATTACCAGCGTTATTGAAAAATACAGTGTTTCATATCAGCGTGGAATCGGAGGGGGGAAAAATGAAAGAAAAATAATGATAAATTAATAATCAGGTATTTGTGGATATGCGAATATCTGTAATGTTACTCGCTGTTGTGCAATCGTGAAACTTAGTTGGGTAGTTGGGTACTAGAGAAGTCCTACAGATGCCCAGAGTTACAGAGGGAATAACTTTGAGCTTCAAACGGACGTGGGGTCGACGGTGCATGTGCGCTGGGGAGTAATGATGTTTCTTGCATCCGAAATCTTAAGTCTGAATGAGAAAGATTATTCTCACGTATTTGAAAAAAAGAATATTTGAATGAACAAGGATTTTTTCAATGGTTATCTTGACATTCTCCGATTATAAACGCACGATTGTGTTCAATGGAGAAATTTTGCGGCGTAAAATCGCGGGATTGTATGAATTAAATCGATTTTTCACTGGGAAGACATGAAATCGCTCTCTAGAAAGTATTTAACACACAATAGTCAACATTTTTAATGAAATTTCCGGTATACTTCTTGGGAATTTTTATCACGTGACAGTTGCACTGCAATTTCAAGGAATTTCTTCATGGAAAATTTATAGTCAGGTGGAAAAATGAAGGGGACGGTAAATTCCAGTTCAATTATTCCATGAAAATAATAGAAATCAGGAAAATTGATTGAAAAAGTAACGTTATTTGACCGAATAGTCATATTTTTGGATTTAACACTGTACACGGAGAAGAATTACTGACCAAGTTAAGTAATCATAGAGTGAACACGATTTTCAGTACTTTTTCACCCTTTATAGGGAAAAAGTGCGAGACGAATAGTGAATTATTCTCCGTTGGCCCGGGAAAATTTACTGGACTCGAGGGTAATTTGTGACGAAACTGTAAAATTTACCCTCCATTCCATCAAAAATTATCCCAGTGAACGTGAATAATTGCTCAATATTGCATATAATTTTTCTGTAACAGGCTGATTTTTTACCGAACGCATTCGGCAACATTTCGCTTCCATTCATCCACACGCCCTTAAAATGGGTGTAAGAAAAAAAATCCCCCACCGGTGTGGGAAATTCCACAGATGTATTTTTTTTACCGAACGAATCGTAAAATGCCCGCCGTAAACAGGTATTTTTTCATTGAATTACATTTCGCTCCGAGATAACCTTTCATACAGTAAAATTTGCCACGATTTTCTAGGTAATTTTTATCCAATTTTTCCCTCTGTGGAAGGACCTAATAAAAATGTCGAAGAATGCCCTTTTCAATTAAAAATGGGGAAAGTGTGAAATTTCCGTGGTAAATATTTTGTGACATCGGATCCTCGGTATTGGAAAAGAAAAAGGGTAGAAAGGCACGTGATTGCGGAGAACATCGGGTGAGCGGTATTACCCCTGAGCGGTACAGGTACCACTTCTCCCTCCCCTGTGAGTTTTGTCGCAATTACATGATTTACCTGCAGGATGAGGGTCTTTAATTCTTGATCACTCAGAAAGGCCGGTTTGTAGTGACCTTCTGAGTACGAGGTAACTGCTCCGAGGATAGTTTTCAGGTGCTGCACAGCCATTCGGAGGACCGTCAATTTGTCCAGTTTTCGGGACATTGCGTGACACATTGGGATCATCGATGATAGCTCGGTTATGTAGGTGTTCATCTTGTCACGCCGTCGCTTTTCAATTTCACTGTGATTTTGTCTGAAAGATTATGATGGGGTTCAGTTTTCTGGAGGTCTCATTCATGAAATAAGATCAGGATTTTCTTCGGAATGTTCTCCTCTTTCTTCTCATTCCATTGGAAAACTTGTTCTTCGACATAATATAAGAATTGGCTTGAGGGAATGAATTAAGACACATTTCCAGGCAATTTCATATTGATGTATAGAGGATGTTGTTGTTATTTCTTACTGATTATATCCCTTTTTATAAAAGAAGGAAAGTGCCAAGCATATAGTGGATACTCCCTGTGATTTTGCTTCTCTCCACTGTTAGAAAAAAATGAAATTTCACCGACAGTTGACTACCAATTTTTAGGACAGTGACACTGAATGTGATTTAGGGAAAAAAAATCATGAAATTTCAGGTTTCACTGAAAATTCAATAAAATTCCAGAATTATAAGGGGCATACAGACGAGAATTCCTTAATTTATTTGAATTTCCAATCTAATATGAATATTCAGTGTCAAATTGCATTGACTTTTTAGTGAAATCTGAAATTTAATGATTTTTTTCCCCTTAAATCGCATTTAGTGTAACTGCCCTGAAAATTCAAGAATATATTTACCAGAATTTTCTGGTTTTCTATTTATTTTCAGGGAAAAATGGAACGGAAATTTACAGTTCTCTTTAATTTTTCTACGACATTGTGAATTTTCAATGACGAGATTTCCTGAAATTTCAATGGAATTGCAACACGATAAAAATATCCGGAATTTGGCACGAAAAATTCAGACAAAAATTTTTAACACTGTAAGATTTCAGTGGAAGTGGGGAAGTTGACTTCTCCCTCTATCACTAATCGAAGCGTGTGTAAGTAGTGTGTGTGCTCCTCTGTGCGACAGGAATGCGTAGTAGGACCATTGGCGATACAGACGGAACAGACCGATTCTCTCTCTCTGTTTCTCTTCTTCCGCCGTCACACCGTTGACGCATGAGTAGGGGCTTCCCAATCATTTGAATTCGTGGATTTCGTATCCCCGAAGCTGAAATCCTAGGGAGTACCCACTGTATTCTCATGTATATAGTGAGGGGCTCTTGGAGCTTTCTTTCTGTTCTTTCGTTCTTTGCTTGCTCCAGAATTCCCAATTACAAAGGAAGGGATTTGGAGAAATTAAGGAAAAGACTTTCTTTGGGGAAAATCTCATGGATTGCAATAATATTTTTTTACATTTTTCTCTTAATGTACTAGTTTTGCAGTTATCAACGAAATAATATTAGTGTTCTGCGGACTTTTGTTCAGTTCTCCAGGAATTGTTTTAAATTTGAGGGACAAGGATACGTAAATTCGATTCAAGAGCGAATTGTTTTTGAAATTTGTCATGAAACAGACTGTTTTGATGCTAATCGGACATGAATATTGCAATGAGAGCTTGAATTTTCAATTCTATTGTGAAATTTGGACAATAACATCCCTGGAAATTTCCCCTGAATTGATTGTTGTCAAAATTTCATTCATCGATTTCCTAACAATGCATTTCGCAATGCAATGAACTCCATTAAATAATCCAATGACCAAAATCTTCCAAATGGAGATGTTTACAGAAATTTGTTAAAAAACATTTCTTGCAGGGAATTTCATGAACTTGTAAAAAGAGCTTCTGACATTTTCTTCTAAAGCCCGTAGTTCTTCAAATATCCGCAGAATAATATTAGACTTCTTCCGCCTTCTCCCACTTCGTAAAATATATTCATTGACATAATTCCATGATCCTCTTTGTAGACGTTTACTTCATCGACTGGGCTTTGTCAGAGTCGGTTAACGTCACGAAGCCAACTTGCATTGCCGAGGAGTCAAGGTAGGCCAAGGTTACAATTGTCATTAAATGCGTATCTGCATTTTTCAGTGCCAAGTTACTTAATAGTAAACGTATTACCTCGACTACGTGCTTTAATGAATTACGCGATGCGAAAAAATATTTCATAATCGGAGTTGTACTCACTTTTTGCTGTCGGTATTTGTTCGCGTGGACTTAGCGTCGTCTGTGGCATCGTCCAGGATATCACTCTCATCCCTGAAAGAACGAGGGAAATTGACTGCGAGAATGATGATGGAGAAAAATCTATTGGTGCTCGGAGAGAAATTCTTCAGAAAAATCCCAGCGCTGGTACTGGAAAAAATCCCAATCCAACGGCTGTGAAAAATTCTAGTGCTGTTAAGGTACAATTTCTTGGGATTTTTGCGAAAATTTTATGTAAAAACGGGAAAAGTTCTAGTGTTGCCACTTTGTGTCCTTTTTCCCGTGCTAGCACTGGAATTTTTCTAGAGAATTGCCCTCCATGTGATACTGGACACTGACTAGGATGGCCCTGATCACTGATTTTTATCATTGAAATTTAGTGATAGATTTCTAAAAATTGGAGACGGGTCCCTGAACATCAATGACATTATATACTCTAGAAATTAATGATACCTCTGAAAATTAATGACCATGTCATGTCACTGAAAATTGATGAGGAAATCACTGAATTTCGGAATTTTACACTCAATCGTGAGTCCGTAATAATCGGAGATAGCTCTTGAAAATGGGAAATTTCTTTCCTCTGGGTAATAACTGGGAATAGATTCCGGAAAATCACTGACATATCCCGAATAATTGGGAATGGATGCCTGACAATCAGGGAATTTTTCCTGGAAATCAAAATTTTGTTCATGTAAGAACACGAAAGGAACAGTTCACGTGCTACTCAATAAAATTTCTAGTGCCGCCACTGGAATTTTTGCCGGGCCGTTACTTTACGCCCTTTTTCCCGTGTTAGCTCCAGAATTTTTCTAGAGAATTGCCCTCCGTGTGATACTGGACACTAACTAGAATGAGCCTGATCATCGCTGATTTTTATTACTGAAATTTAATGTTAAATATCTCAAAATTGGAGACGGGTCCCTGAAAATGAATGACATTACTCTGGAAATTAGTGATAATGTCCCTGAAAATTAGTGACGATGTCTCGTTAAAATTAATAAGAAAATCACAGAATTCCAGAATTTGGCACTCTTGAAAAGGAAAACTTTCTTTTCTCTGTATAATAATTGGGGATATATTCCTGAAAATCACTGACATGTCCCTAATAATTGGTTATGGATCCCTGAAAATCTGAGAAATGCTCCTGAAACTCGAAATTTCTTTCCCTCTGTGACGTATTTCTACATTTTCACTTTGAGTTAAGTTTCCACCAATTTCTAGAACTCAAGTTTGCAGGGGTGAATACATTGTCGCTTATGGTGCTTCACTTTCGTCATTATTCCCTCTTCTCCCCCCCCCCCCCCCCCCGGGGTTTGCACCGCGACGCGAGCAGAATGTATAAACAAACGTAGAGACTGTTGAGGGGCTTCTCATACGGAATATGAGCGTGTAGCTCTGTCAATACGAAATTTCTTCGTATGATGGGTGTGGGGTATTTCTTGATGGGTTGCAGGTCAAGTGTAAGCGCCGGATAGAGTCAACCGGGTGGGACGAGAGACCAGACACATCCCGTGAGAATCGTAAAGGCCACATAGTCTTTGATGTTTTGATCGACTCATTTGATTGGCAATTATGGAATGATTTAGAGTTTAAAGTTGACACAAGTGATTTAAAGTTACCATAATGAAATGATTCTTAATTTGACTTTTAAGAAGTTCCAAGGAGTCTAGACCTGCGAGGGAAACATCCACCCATGTTTATTTGATCCAAATAAAAACTTTATTCGTTAAAAATGAAATTGTTGTCGAAACGACGCACAGAATTCATTTATTAACATAAAATAATTGTTGATTTGGGTTAAATGAAATTATTCAAGTAAAGATACCATCGTCTTTGGTGTTTTGATCAACTCATTTGTTTGGTAATTATGAAATGATTTAGAGTTTGGGGTTTGAGGCAGGTGATTTGAAGTTATAATGAAACGATTGTTGAGACGATGAAGAGAATGAATTTACGAACATGTAATAATTGTTTATTTGGGTCAAATAAAATTATGAATCCCGGAGTGAAAGAGGACAGTAGAATTTATATCGATAGTACCATACGAAATTACAGAATTGTTAAGAGTTTGGAGTTGTGACACGTAATGTATAGTTGTCATAATGACTTTATTCATTAAAAATTAAATTGTTAATTAAATTGAATTGTATTTGGGTTGGATGAATTATTTCCCCAGAATTGAAATATTTTCATTGAAACAAACAGAAAACCTTTGAATAAATAATTTCATTTGATTCAAATACTCTTGCACCTCTACATAAGATGTTGATCTACTCAGTGGATTACTAATTAAAGAATAATTTAAAGTTGAAACTGAGGAACTAACTTGAATTTATCAGAAGGACATTGTGATTTTATTTGATAAATATTATCACAAGCAATATTTTGTGCACTTTGGAGATACTGAGAGAAAAATATTTTTGAGAAATTGCTGTATTTCACCCAAAAATGTTTTTAAAAAATATAGAATTATGGAACGAAATTTCAGATTTTTAGCTTCAACTTTACTCTTTTTTCTGTAAAGAGACATAGGGACATTCATACCCACTTGCCCACATTTTCTAAAAACATATCTTCACGTTTTATAACATTCGGAAAAAAGACAAATTACTCACTGACTCGAGAGCTTTCTTTTTCTGGAGCCCGGTGAGTAGTCGCTGGGGTGTTCACTCCCAGAGTCACTTTTCTGAAACTGCTTGTGATGATGTCTCTGGTGGTGGTGATTTCGATGACTAGATGCTGCTGGCTGCTGGCCAATGTGCATTACTGACGTGTTAGAGGGTTTATCTCCCTGATGGTGGCTTTGTTCATTCGATTCCGCTATTAGTTCTGTTTTTGCTGGTGGAGAGATTGGGGATACTGAGGTGGGTGCTAGGGATTTGTCTCCATCGATTCCTGCATTCTGGGTTCGGATTTCACTGTCAAGAAAAATTGAAAGATATCCAAGAACTGAATTCACTAGATTTTTCTTTTCAACTTCATTCGCTTTTTTTCCTCAATTTTTTATCTATTTGATCGATCCTAGGGAATCAATGAGTCTGCAGTCATAAATCTTTCATGACGAGTCCATTCACAATTATCGAAAGATGACAGTGTCACAAATTAATTCTTTTTTGCCGTCTGAATCATGAGAATCACCCTCTTTGATACTATTAATTAGAAGAAAAAATCGCAATTAAATGTAATTTTCGCCCGGTTCGATCGATAAATGTATTCACATAAATTGGCGATATATCGTGAGTTTTTTTCATGGAGTGGAAGCTAGCCGAAAATTCGTTTGCCGAAAATAGGAAAGCAGTGGTTCTCACGCTCGACCGAGTTTCCACCCTTGGAAGATGATTTAGCAGATTATTAAAGGCCGACAAAACTTGACAAAACTAATATCTATTAGCGTATTGAGTGCAAGACAATTAACAATTAACCATTTGTTTATTGTAGTTAATAATAATATGTGGANTTCTACTGGGAAAATGTGGGGAATCAAGGCCGTCAACTTGATACACTCGGAATGGGCTATACGCTGATGATACTTGTCCGTTGGTAAACGCCGCGCTAGTCCAACTAACGAGTTCCGTGTATGTCAATCATGATGCAACTAACTCCGCACGAGTGAAAGACTCATTTCAGTATAAAGATCTAATGATCCCAGCTGTATTGAATTTATCAATCATAAAAAAATACAATTGGGGTTTTGCATGATTTTTTAAATATGAAAATTGATGAAAAGTATGAGATGCGTTTTTTTTCGTTAAATGACGAAAAATTGATAAGATAATTAAGTTTTTGTTCGTTTTTTAAATAAATTTTTCATTATTTATCGGAGTAAAGAAGATACGTGCCCAATATTTTTCATTCGACTCCCGCATTTCATCGTTCTGTCTAATAAATGAAAATTTCATGCAACAGTTAAAAAATCGAATGATTTCATATGTATTAAATTTGTAATAAAAAAAAAGAAACATTGATGGAATAATTACGTTTTTAATCGATAGCACAGAATCATTATGTTTTTAGACATTCCTTTTTTACAAATAAATAATTGAAATTGTTTAATAGCAATTTCAACTGTCAACTTCGGAAACTTTATTTTTTTGGCCATGAAATCGATTTCTGATAAAATTCTGAACATGAATAAATGATTTACGATTCCGAAGGAATTATTTTTATCGTGGAAAATATATTATTCATAAATTATTTTGAAAAATGCTCGTAATCTTCAAAAATCGCAATTTTTTAATTATTTCATGCATTTAAAATTCAGACCGTCAAAGTTTGACTAATAAAATACTCGTAAAATGTGCGATAACTTAAGGTCAAATGAGGCTGAAATGAAAGTTCGGATGTTCGACTGCAAAAGTAGAAAAGCATTTCGTTCAAACAAAAAAATTGCCAAAGTATTTCGATATCCTTAAATTTTCCTGTTTTATCGTTTCATCCAACAAGTAAAAATATCATGCAACAATTCAATGGCCCTTGCAAACCAGCTCCAAATAACAAATGAGTTTCTGCATCCGCTAAACTAGGATAAGTAAAATTTGAATGGGAAAAAAATTGAATGAAAAAATGTCTCGTGAATTGCTGATGCAGGCAGACTGAAAATCTAATAAACCCCTCATGACTAATCTCACCGGGGCTCTATCGGCTTAGCGTTGCATAATGCGCCAGTTAAGAATCAGGAGAAACAAGCGGGAAATAAGTATACGACAATTGCAATCGTAGCCTCGTATGCGCACACACGATTTTCGAATGATGGAAGGAAAAAAAATGAACGAGTAGCGAAGAAGAAAATAGAGTAGAGTGTGGGGCCCGTGCTATCGTCGCGCGTCGATGACGCGACGCTTGTCCCCACGATTGACCCAGTACTTATGGCAGTGTCACGACATCACGATCACACGTTTTTAACATTATTTTCCATTTCATAATAGGGATAAATGCGGTTGTCCAATGAACTTTTACATTTTTATGCGAAAAAAAAGTTTTTCATTGACAATTGGCATTTTTTTACTAAAGTTTAAAGATAGGGTTCAAGATAAATCTCGTTTGGTATCATTTTTTAATTGATATTTTTATAAAAATATTGGATGACAAAGTTCTTAACATTGTTGTGCATTTCATAATAGGAATAGATGCAGTCGTACAACGAACTTTTACATTTTTATGTTTGTTCTTTATTATTGTCATGCATAGAGAAAAAAAATCTTCATAATTATCCCTGAAATCTAGAGATAAAACACGATGGCAATATTTTTTGACATTTTTATGTGACACCAAAGTTTTCTTTGACTTTCTGATTTTTTTAATAGAGTTTAGAGATAAAGTTTAATACAAATTTTTCCTTCCGGTGATTTTATAGTTGATATTTTGACAGAAACATCCGATAATGATGACATTTCTAACATCATTTCCCAGTTCATATTAGTTCATAGCTATTTGTCATTATTCTTCGTTACGCACCTATAAATAATCATGAAAATTCCGAAATCTCGTAAGAAAAGCGAAATACGATTTTTTTACTTGACTCGTCGAAAATAAAATCCAATGTCAATTTCGCGTGGATTTTCGATTGCTATTTTTTGATCGATGTAATGGGATTAATCGTCAATTAAAAGGCTCTGATTACAACTCCACTTACTTTGGAAGTGTAGCGAGATTGAAATAAGTCCGCAGTCCATGCTCATTATCCCGCTCATTGAGATAAATATGTGTACCACTAGCTACAACGACATTCTGGCCATGATGTACTTGCGGCCTGAGCTCCTCGAGTGACACAAAATCCTGTGGCTCTTGGGCAGCATGGAAGAGCTGATTGTAGCTCTGGGCCATGTCTTGTGCCACCATCTCTCGATTATTGTTATTATTTGTGCGATGAAAATTCAACAGTTGATCCAGGCCGTCAGTCGGCCTACTGTCAGTCACTTTGTTTATCTCACTCTTATTCACTTCCGCAGTATCTCTCGTATCGTAGCTATTGATACACAAAATGCGGCTCAGAGATCGATGATTATTGGTGGTATCATCGACCATTTGATCATCGGAATACCTGGTGAGACCATCGACACCTGTGCCCCCGTTCGACGGCAGTCTGCTCTCATCTTCAATGAGAGATAAATTCGGGAAATTATTTTAATTGCGCGATTTATGCGACTAGTGCTACTACTTGCGCTTGTATATCTATGGATAACTGATAGGATGGCGGAGGAGCGGGGGTAATGTGAGAGGCCGCGTGTAGATACATATACAGATTTGCGCAATGTTCGAAGTGCAACGATTTCTCAGTTAATCCTATGTGTTTTTTTAATTTGATAGAAGATGACAGACGAACGGGTGAATTGTTCTTCTGCGCGTGGAAGGATATTTATTTATTTATTTATTTATTTATTTTGCGTTACGATATTGCGCTGCTAAGGCTTGGATGAAATATCTTTGGGTTTTCGGGGGGAAGTCTGTCGGAAGTGTAAGTAAGTAAGTAAGTAAGTAAGTAAGTAAGTAAGTAAGTAAGTAAGTAAGTAAGTAAGTAAGTAAGCCGATCATTTGGTGATTCTGGTCCACTCCCCAGTGGATCTCAAAAAGAAAATAGCAATCATGGAGAAGTATTGCTCTTGGGAGAATAACAAAATAAAAAAGCGAAGAAAAAAATGTCAAGAAAAAATATGTTTCCTTGAATGAAAGAAGAGCTTCTTTCAGAAGTGCAGATCGAGGGGATGATAACTAGACATTAAAAACATTCCACATATTTGTTTTTTGAACTTGGAAATATTGTGGAGAATTGAAAATCGATTAATCTCGTTGGAAGACTGAATATCAAATTAGACCAAGTATAAAAAAATTCATGAGTATTCTTGAGTGAAGAATAACAAAATGAAAAATCGAAGATAAAAAACTTCAACGAAAACATGTTTCTTTGATCGAAAAGAAAAATTCTCAATAAATGAAAATTCGCTGATGCGAATTGTTAATTTTCGTCGGGAACGTTTTGCCATTTGTAGTAAGATTTTTTTCACTACACATTGGGGAGATCATGACTTCTCAAAGTTAAAAATATTATGACGAATTCAAAAATAATTAGTCTCGTTTGGAAATTAGTCTTGTTTGAACGTTAATGATATTTCAGTGTTGAAGAGGAAAAATATTCCTGAGTGAACAATAATAACGAAATAAAAAATCGAGGGGAAAACTGTAAATAAAAAAAATTGTCTCCTTGAATGAAGGAAAAAAAGCTTCTCGGTAAAATAGAATTCGCTTCCTCATTTCCTTACCGAAGAGGCCGTACATCCAGCACGTGATGTTAGGGGATAGTTCCGCATTGTTGTCCCTCTGTGCTGGAGCCCCGCCACCCTCCAACGAGAAGCACAAGGTCGTATCTCCCAGGCTCCTCCAGTCTCTCGTTAAATTATCCAACAGGTGTCACGTCAAAACTGATTTAAAAAATTCCCTCACTCCCCCTATCACTATCGTAATATCGCGATAATGACTGTTGACCGGCGGTTGAGTACGCGGAAACTAAACTATAAACTCACGATGGGAAAGGTGGAGACCTCCGGTGCTTTGAGCGCTGTGGGCACACGAGCGTGGTAGAAGCCACGTGGTCAATGTAAGTATCTGTTGAACTACCTGGGTCTATTGCCTTCGCGCTTATCGTACAGCGCCGGAGTACGCCGCAGGTGGGAGTGGACTAAAACCGCCCTGGTGTGCATCCACTCGCGGATTGTATTTGCAATGCAAGGAAATAACACCCACCAATGCAGATGGGGAGGGTGGATGGGCGACACCCTTCTCGCGAGGACAGCCCTCACCTGTGCTTGCGACAGACAGGGAGAAAAAAATTGTTTTCATTTTCAGGGACATGTCACTGTCTCTCAGCATTCTACCGTCAATTATCAGTGACATTTTCATGAAAGTTAGGGATGACGTCAATGAAAGTTGATGTTGTCACTGAAAATTGGTGAGATAATCACAGAATTACATAATTTCGCACTCCTTGAATTTCACAATCGCGAATCTTTCCAGGGGGAAAACAATTTTTTGATTTTCAAGGACATGTCACTGATGCTCAGGGATGTATCGCCAATTATTCGTGATGCTAGACACGGACTAGAATGATAATCGGTGATAATCAGTGGTTTTTATTACTGAAATTTTGGGATACATTTCGAAAAATTAGAGATGGGTCCCTGAAAATCAGTGAAATTACTCTGAAGATTAGTGACGACGTCATTAGAAATTGGTGATAATGCCGCTGGAAATTAATAACAAAATGAATAAATTTCAGAATTTTGCACTCATTGAATTTCCCAATCGCGAATTCCTCATAATAATGATGATAATGAATGTTCATGAAATCTTAACTGAACCTGAAACTTCAGAATTTGTGCCTCTATAAATCGAATTCAATGTTGTTCTTCTGAAAATTACTACTGAACTGCATGAAATTTCGATTTTTTCAACATTTTAATCATAAAAAAAATTTATTAACCCATGTTTTTCTATTTTTCTGTTCAATGATTCCGTGAAAATTCGGAAAAATAAGGAAAATTCAGAGAACAATTGAGAATTCATGATATTTTTTTTTCTGAATATTCATGTTCATTGGAAAATTCAGTCAAGTTGTGAAATTTCCGTGCAACTCCCACTGAGAACTCATGAATTTCTCCGAATTCTACCTAAAACTTGAAATTTCATAGCCAATTTTTTCCGCAATCGGATTCAATGTCACTTACATAAGAATTATTACTATATTTTCCATGAAATTTTAACAAATTTCTCACAGTGTACCGTAAATTTTTCAAGTGAAATAGATTTCGTTCCACGATTCCTCGACTTATTTAGTAACTTTTCTCCAACTTTTCTCTCCATAAAAGTGCAGCATAACTTTTACAAAAACGTCTTCTTGATAATAATCAACAAAACAAGATGAAAATGAATATTTTTGTCTGACTCTCCCACCATCAGAAAACGAATAAGAAATGCAAATAAATGACGCGATGTCTCTATTGTCATACAATATAGAACCCTTAAAAGTTTCTCCCCTCGACTGTTTTTTCCTTGGATATTTCGCCTCTTCAACTCTACCTCTGAATTTCATATGAGGAAAAGTATCAAAACCATATGTCATTGGAGGGATCCTGGAAGAGGGGTCAGGGGGCGGTGGAACTGAAGGTTACATGGGATTAGTTGTACATGCGTATGCAATGGATTGTGCCAGTATTAATTAGCGTTGATTAAGGTAAAGAGGGATGCAGTTGGATGTGTTTATCCTCTGGATGTAGCCGACGTCATTATCGTCGGGTGATTGTGGGGCGCACGTTTGAAGTGACCGCATTATCCCCAGTTTTTTCGTTTGTCGAGCTGCTACCCCATTAATCGACTGCATTCGTCATTCCATGAATATCGGATTTGTTGTTGTTTTTGTTGATTCTATGGATTTTTTTGGCTCTTCATTATTGCTGTGTCATTCCCTCGATATGGAGAGATATTATCCATGAAAATAAAATGATGTGAAATTTTTGGATTGAGAGTATTTTCAAGAGTGAATAGTCCTCATTCAAAAAGGACTGTTGTTTATCGATGGTAAATCGAGGTCGGGAGATTTGAATTGAGCGATTTTTTTTAACTTCATTTTAAAGATATTTTTTCAAAATATTAATGAGTGAAGCGGGTGAATTTTCCCTTCTAATTATTCAGTTTTTAACCTTCTTGTTAGGTTGATAATTCATTTAATTTTTATGGTATAAGATAATGTTTTTACCAGCCCAAAAGCCATCCCTATGGATTTTCGGAAAAAATCTAAGTGACTTAATTTATTGCATTCTCATAAGTTATTTAGTTTTTCTAGCCTCATATGTTGTTAAACTGTGTAATACAGCTAGTTAGAATTTTTTCTCAATAGTTATGGAATATCATAAACATTATCTATGAAAAACCTTTCGGACGATTGTAAGAAAACTCTGTTTTCTACGGATATACCTTGATATATCGCGATTTATAAAATTTGACCCCTGATTTTTTCTATTATTTCCTCTCCGCGCCCTGTCTCTCGAAAAACTGTTCTTGTTGTTGATTATTACTGTATCATTAACTCGATATGAAGAGATTCAAAAAGAACTGTTCTTAATTATCAATAACTCTAGATCGTCCGAGCGAAATTGAGTGATTTTTTCTTCAATTTTAAAGATAATTCATCAAATTTCACAAGAAGACCCGAATAATCTGTGTGTATTCGGAAGTAGTGATCAAATCCATTGACAAGTTCCTTTAAGAACGTGAACTAAAAATATAATTAGGCCTCAAATTTGCATCTTATACATAAACATATAAATTGAAAAAAAGTATATGTAACTATATACCTTGTAAATACCATTTCACAGCCAATATAGACCTCGTATTGAGGTCGCTAATGCTCAAATAAAAAAATAATTAAAAAAACTCGATTCATCCAAATCCCACCATTTGATGAGGAGATATTAATGATTTAAAATAGTGCATTTTAACCTCCCTCAATTATTGAATTTTTGATCTTCCTTTTAAATCGATAATTCATTCAATTCTTGATGATACAAAATAATCCTTTTTCCTGTCATAAGAATGTCTATTCCGCCTCGAAGTCTCAACAACTTAATCTTGCCAAGCTTAACACCTCTCGATTGACAAAATTTGTCCCTTAATTTTTATTATTTCCTCTCCACGCACTGTCTTTCGGACCGTAGAAATTCGAAACCCCTCGAAGGGGCTAAGGTTTTCGCCTATTCTCTTTTTCCTCCGGTTCGATGGTGTTTCCCGGAGTGATTGGTAAAACGACACCCGGTCAGTGGAGATGATATACTTTCCTTTCTCCTTGGATGGACAATTTTCCCCCTGCTGTCTGTGTTTTTTTATTCATCCCCTGCATCTTCTAATTATTTTTCATAGGGCAAAACGATGAATAAAGAATTAAATCCTTAGGTACGTCAACTCCACTCACTCGAGACCAATAATTGGCAGTTAATTTGTTGTCTCAGCGCTCGCCAATTGCTCGACGAGACGTGCATTTCAGATTAAGAGGAGAAAAAAAAGATGTTGAAGACACGAGAGATGAAATCTCATTTAAATTATTCTTATTACATCATTAGGACTCGAGGGAATGAATTTTCGGGGGGTTGGGCGGCATGAGGGGGTGAGGGGAATGTTGTCGGAGACAAAGTTTCGATGGATTGATTCACAAAAACAATGTGTCAATTAATTCATGCACGTTAGGATATATATTTGTTCACGGAATTGCGCGCGAACGCTCCTGAATATCCAGTTGCGTAATCGAAAACGGATAACATGAGCTATACAACAATTTGACCCAACAGAGAGTTATGTAAACGTCGTGTACAACCGCGCTGCAGTTGACGGATCTCTCCTCTCTCTCTCTCTCTTTCTCCATAATCTAAAGAACCGTCAGTCCGTTTGAAGACTCCCTTTGTATCACTCGTCATCATTGTTACTGGTAACCCAAAATATTATTTCAATGAGTTGCCGCAAATAAACGATCAATTTGTTATGTCTGTGGATTGGTAACTTGGTTGTTTGAATGATTTAATTGGTGGAGTATTGCATATTGATTTTGGAGGTTGTGTTCACTTTCGAAATATTTATAGGAATTTGGGGGAAGAGGGAATAATTTTTGGAGAATTTAGTAAATTCAGGGAATTTAGGGTTCTAAGACTATAGATTTCCAATAATAATTACCGATATTTGATAGTTTTTTCCAATTAAAATAAGCCAAGAGAAAATTTTACCTGAGAATTGAATGTAATTTTTAGAGTATTCAGTTTTCAATTGAATTTCTTATTCGATTTTCTATTTTAAATTTAAAATTCAAACCAATATTCGTGGAACTTCAATGGAAATTAGGAATTCCATGAATAATTATTTGTCAATCAAATGATGTTTTTTATTCAAATTATTTGAAAGCTATGTCTCGTCGGGAATTTCAATCACCTCTGTCGAACAATGTTTACAATGCGGAATGATTGTGATTGGGAGACATTGTGGAAGCATCGTCACCGTCAGATCGTTTGAAGACTCTTTGTATCACGCGTCATCATTGTCACTGGTAATTCGGGGAAAGAGAGAATAATTTTCGGAGAATTCCGCAAATTCAGGGAATTTAGCGTTCTGCGGCTGTAGTTTTCCAATAATTAGTACTGATATTTGATTACTTTTCCCAATTGTTTGTGATTTTCACCGGGAGTCGGTTTAAATTGTTGAAATGGGACAATAGGAAATTTCACCTAAGAATTGAATGTAATTTTTAGAGTATTCAAAATTCAATTGAATTTCTTTTTCAGTTTTTCATTTAAAATTTAAAATTCAAACCAATATCCATGGAACTTCAATACAAATCAGGAATTTCATGAATAATTATTTCTCAGTCGAATCTTTATTATTATTTGGAATCTATTCTCTGTATCATTCTTTGTATCACTCGTCTTCGTTGTTACTGGTAACCCAAAATATAATTTCAATGAGTGCCGCGAACAAACGATCAACTAGTTATGTCTATGGATTTCTAACGATGCTAATTGTGGTTATTGGTCTATGGTTTGTTTGAATGGTTCAATTGGTAGAGTATTGCATATTGAGTTTAGAAGTAATATTCACTTTCGTAATATTTATAAGAATTTTGGAGAAGAGCAACTTATTTTCGGAGAATTTGCAAATTCACCGAATTTAATGTTCTCTGGCTGTACTATTACAATATACATTAAAAACTATTCATTTATCAAGAATTGTGTGAAAATAAAGTTCTTCAAATTCAACGTTTCGAAACGATGAAGAACAGGAAAATTCAACAGAATAATTGATTCTAAATTTTCATAAACGCAGAATTCAACTAAATTTTATGTTTCTCCTTTAATTTTCCGCACCGAAGTTTAAAGTTTAATCGATAGTCATCGATGTTCAACATAAATTAGAAATTTGAGGGGCCAAAAATTAATGTTCCTCCTATCAAGCCAATTTTTATTCGAAAGATTGAAAATTCATACATGATCATGAATTGAATACGGAGAATTTCTGGACATCTCAAACGTCCCTTTCTTCCACTTTTCTTTCCTCCAACGCACATTCAGACAAGCATTCATACGGATATGTATGCAGGAAACGTCGTGTATCAGTTCTGACCTTCAGTGATCGATTTTTCCAAGGGCAGTTTTGACGATTCCAGGGGAATTTTCACTAGGGCTTCTATCTATTGCGCGTAGTAACAAGGTGGGTAGTTAACAGAGCCAATTTGCAACTGTTATTCTCCTAGATTTCAATAAAATTTACCCCCCCCCCCACTCGACTTAATTCACCTTTTGTTCACTTGTCACGGGTTTATTGAGGGTAAAATTCGGTAGGGGATGCGCTTCAGTGGCATTATGAGAACTTCAGTGTGTGGACAGATGAAAAGGGTCGTCTTTTGGGTAGGAAATATTTGCATTTGAAGTGTGGTTTGTAATGACGTATACTTTAATGATTTTGGTTGAAAAAAAATGCTATTGAATTTAGACTGGATTTCAATTGAAAATTCGATTAGTTTCTTAAATATAGATATCGGATAGTAGATATTTTATGTGAACAATCAATAGATTTTGATCTTCTCATACGACTCATTCCATTGAAGGATTTTTAGTTCAAATGCCTCAAATCGAATTCACTATTCGAATCGAAAGCACTATGATTTTCAATTCAATTTTTTGTTAATTTTGTTTCTCCACTATTTTACGGATTTTTTCGTTTTTTCGCCAAGTGAACGTGGATTCTGTATCTACTAACGATTCTGATGCTAATGAAATACTCGGAGGCCCCAGATATGTCGAAATAAAAAATTTGAATTTTCACTCGGGGCCAAGGGGTCAGATCTTGGATTTTTCCCGGGGGAAAGTCGACTTTTGGCAAAATCGAATTTTTATGCCAAGTGAAAGTTGATGCCGTATCTACTAGCGATTCTGAGCCCAATGAAACACTCGGAGGCCCCAGATATGTTGAAATAAAAATTTTTTTCTTTCACCTGGGGTCAAAGTGTCAATCTTGAATTATATGAATATAATTAATATATAAAGAAAATTATATACATATATTTTCTTTATATAAAAAATGATAGGTATTCATTTATTAAGTTATTTATTCTTTTCTTACATTAGAAAAAAAATTCCATTATTTTTATTTCAATTTTTTTCAATGAAAATACATTTTCCCATCATTTAAAAAAATTTAATGAGTAAAAATAAAATAATCAAAGTTAAGTCAAGATATAATTCTTATTCCATGAACATGACATGACTTGGCGGAATAGATTGGTGACAGAAAACGTTTCACCAATTTTTTTATAGAGAATTTGAAACTCCTCTCGAATCACACCTTCAACTCAACCTCATCATGCTGCTCTTCCCACAGGCCTTCATTAGGGTCCAATCTATTTATTCCGCACGAGACGCAGATGGATGCGAATTAGAATTTCTTCAAGGCCTCCATATAATTGTAAACCACATCAAAGGAAAAAAAGAACAAGATGATACGTAGATAGATACAAAAAAGGAGATAAAAAGGGGGAGAAAATTACTCGGAAGTTAAATGTCTCGATTCAAGTGTATGTGCAGTCTGGTTGGGTCTCATTCAGTGGGAAAATGACCGCATCGTGCAAAACTTTATCAGTATGAGGTAACACACGCCGTCGGCACTCCAGCACGCAAGTTGAATATTGCATAACACTTGAGCTGCAGATACAAATTCTGTATCAACGTTCGAGTCGAATCTCGATGAGAATTAATAGCCAGTTACAGCCATCGTTTTTCATCTTGTTAATTAGGGAGTCTTTGCTTTATTCTGTCGGTTCTTTTACTCTTTATTCGAAATTCACTATAATACATTCATGGAATTTTAAATATATAATTTATACTTGTAACACTGGTCTCTCGTGTTTTCCCTCGAGATTGTCATTGACAGCTGAGTAACCAGTTCCTCCCTGAAACAGAATTTTATTTTGTCAGGAATTTTTAAAAATCAAGAGAGATTTTTTCTTCACCTCCTTTTATTCTTTATAAGTTTAATATTCATTTATTTATTCCAATAGAATCAAAATTGTGAGTAATAATTCAATTTTTATTTACAAATAACTTACAAGAAAAGGAAAAGATAGATAAAACAGAATTTTTATGAAATTAGAACGCCTGAAAATTTTTATCTTTTATCAGAAAATCAGAAAATATTTTGGAGAAATATTTACCCTTTGAAGGGGGATAACATCGCTTTCTTTAATGATCTTTCCATCCAAAGGATTGATCCAATCCTTCTTTATAAGCTTCTCGAAGCACTCCATTGTAATCACATCTCCCCTGTGAAAAAAATTGATATTTTATTCATCATAAAATCAACGCGTATCGCACTAATGAATTAATGAAGCTTACGTGGTTTTTATGACAGCACATGGTACACTGTTGCTGAGAACATCGTGCGTGATGGGGCACATGTACCTGGCCTCCTTGACGATGAGAGATTTCTTGTCATCAGGATCTTTCACCTCAGTGAACTTCACATTGATTAAATCCTTGAGTTTTAGGGGTTTATCACTGACAGGGCAGTAGATGGTTTTGTCAGGTTTCTTTAAAGGTGCGGCTTTTGCCTCTGGAGTTTTAGATGGAATCCAGAAACTGGGAAGAGTCTTCTCTCGTCCCTCAGCCATGTTCGAGATCGATGAGCTGGGTTTTGTCTCGTCTTTGGATGGGACGATGTTCTTTTCGAATTTGAAGAAGTTCTGGAGCTTCTGGAGCTCCTCGGTCGCTGTTTTCTCATTAGATTCCTCCTGGGTAGAACAGAATTCATTTCATATTCACTGTATTCATGTTCAGATGATGATAATTCATTTGTAATTAATTAAGTTGCGGTTTCTAGAGGTTTAACGTAATTTCGGTGAGTCTCACCTCTTCTTTCTGCTTTTGTAATTCATATTGCTTCAATTTTCTTGCATATTCTCTCTTCTTGGTTAATATGTACTCCAAAATAGCTTCTTTGTCGAATAGATAACCATCAGGACTACAATGAAGACATTATGATAGCGTTAATTTAATTGTTTATTTATTCTATTTATTTAATTCTATAGAATGAAATTTAATGTTGAATGGATTATTAGATATTTACTTTATTATATGCAATATTTAGGGGCTAATGGAGCAAAATGGACACTCATTTTTTTTTAAACATCAATAGTTCATTTAATTTTCATTGAAATGAGATATTTTTCTTCAAGGGAGAAGAGCATTGTTTCCTTTTGTGATGACTCTGATGATTGACTCCAATTTATAAATTTCTTCCGGAGTTATGAATATTAAAAAAAGTAGTGTCGTCACTCTCTTCAAATGAATGTTTTTTTTAAATTAAATTAAAAAATGTGTTAAATATGAGTGAAAATCAATATTTAAATTGAATATTTAATTTACGTTATGACGGGATTTCTGCAGGGCTGCAAAGTTAGACAACAACAATCGAATCCCTTCACCGAGTCCTTTCCAATCCTGTGGGCATTTGTACCATATCCAGATGCTGCCGCATCCTTTTTCTTCTCGTGGTACGTGTACACTGCACCTGCTGTACAATTCCTCGCGTGTCTCGTCATTTTTGTTATGTTATTGTGATTTTTTGGAGCAAATCGAGAGTTTATTTGGTTATGACAGGGGAATGTTAATAAACACACGACATCTTGTGGATTTTCAGACAGCTCTGCCTCTAGAGGAGGTAAAAGGGGGACCTTTATTGCCTAGGTATGAAATGAAAGGAATTTTAGTCAATTTGTTCGACTGAAAATCTTGA
Source organism: Diachasma alloeum (assembly GCF_001412515.2). Taxonomy (NCBI): domain Eukaryota; kingdom Metazoa; phylum Arthropoda; class Insecta; order Hymenoptera; family Braconidae; genus Diachasma; species Diachasma alloeum. Next base: position 1,758,895 of record NW_021680349.1, read on the forward strand.
AGTTTCTCTTTTCATGGGTATTTTTGCATTATTTTTATGTCCACTGAATGTGAAGCTGTTTATTCTCTCACTCTCTCTGTGTTTCTTGCTTCTATTTTTTAAAATGAGATTTCATTCACTAATAAATGAAGTATTTTTCTGTACAAATTTTTCTTTGGAGAACTATGAACTATATAGCAATATAACAGTAACAAAACAAGTATATATGAGTGATTCCAGCATATACCGATCTAAAATATTGCTTCACAATTTTTTGGTATCATTTTCATTTTCTCATCGTAAAATCCAAGTAAAAAGAAGAAAAATGAGCGCTGCCAGAGTTATATAACTCAATAATTGACAGAGATATAGCAAATTCAATTTTTTTTCTCCTCCAAAACAAAATTTCTCAATTTGATTGATGCAGTATTATAAATCATAAAAAAATATCCGGAAATGTAGATTTGATCGAGGATTTTCTCAATTTTTGAAGTGTCATGATTAATTTTATCGTGACAATGACGGAAAGAAAGTTTAAATCGTCCATTTCATAGTGATCCCCACATTTTATTCAATTTTTCTTCTTCTCATCGTAAAATTCAGGGAATTTTCGACTCTAAGAGGATTAGTAACTCAATTTTCAGGCGAGTTTTTTATGAATATCTCCAAATTGGAGAAAGATGGCGAAGTTTTCATCATAACAGCTTCTGAAATTAATATATTAACTTCTGGATAAATTTAAGCGTAAAAGAAGTAAAAGAAATGTTTGGAAATGGCCAAAAGGTAATTCAAAGTTGTAAGAATACGTTCGTGCATTTGTTCATTGTTATTTTTACAAGATTCATTCAGTCTGTTTCAAAAAAGAAGACACAATTAATTCACATGTAGGTGTGAAATCATGGAATTAATCTTCATCGGAAGAGGAATCCGAAGTCTGTCTCCTGTGCTTTCTCCGTTTTTTGCTTTTTGATTTCTTCCTTCTGTCCTTCTTCTTCTTCTTCCTGCTTCTCCCTTCATCATCCGAAGACGACGACTCTTCGTCAGAGTCTTCAGATTCACTCGTTGTGTGCTCACGCTTTCGGCTCTTGTGCTTTGACTTCTTCCTGCTCCGCTTCTCCTTCTTCTTCTTCTTAGCTTCTTTCAATTTTTTCTTCAGTTCCGTCTCACGTAATTCGGTTAGAGGTGTCACGTAATTTTGATCGCTGTCGGAGCTTGTGCTACTGACGTCCAGAACAATTTCCTTGTTGGGATCGACTTTTATGAAATTTCTGCATTGGTATGTCAAGTGTCCGGCATAACCACACTTTTTACAGGCTGGTCTCACTTGCTCCTTGTTCTGGGGGATGAGCTTTGAGATTATGTCGGACTGCATTTTGCACCTAGGAGTAGAAAAACGTCGGTTCAGTCGTACTTCAAGGTCTTCTTAATTGGTCTTTAATTAATTTTTGGAACTAATTTTAAAGAGACAAAACAGGGCTTTCGATATTATGTAAATTAAATAGAATGTGTAAATACCTCGGTTCATTGAAGTCTATTGACAATAACAATGGACGTTTCCAAAATTCTGGTGATTGTAGATGATGAATTGTTTTGTCAATCTCGTATAAAAGTAGAAAAATAAAACTTATGAAGTATTGGCTTTGTTGACAATCCACAGTCACATTGTTACCGAAGCGCCATCATCGTTGATGTGAGTGGAGGAGATATGAAATTCAAACTCTCCACAAATTTGGCAACTTTATTCGAAAAGAAGGAGAAATGTTAACAAAATTTTTGATAGATCTATCGTCGATTTATTCATGAATATTCCTCAATAGTCACGAAATCTTGAGAAAATAAGTAAAAATCACGTGTTCTCACAATGAAACTTAGTTATATTACAAAAAATAGTGGGAGAAATGTTAAAAAACGTATTTGATAGATTAATCGTCAATAATATTTCTCAATAGTTAAGAAATCTTTGTAAAATAATGAGTACAAATCACGAGTTGCCGCAATGAAACTTTTGGTTGTATTACAAAAAATAGTGTTTCTTCATAGTTCACGCTCATTTCAAATGAGCTTGATATTAACTATTACCAAATGGACCTTGAAACACTCAAACCAATCGGTTCGTTACCTATAAATGAATCGTTCAACCAATCACGGATGACGCAGCTTGGAATCAAATGATTTTGGGAGGAAATGTTAAGAAATAGAAAAATTATCGAGGGATACAGTGATTAGAAGAGCATTCAATGTTAACACAACATTTTTTTTCTTTATTCTTCATTACATCAGTTGAATTAGTCAATACAAATCAACCGAAATCGTAAAAAGTCTCTCAACCACGTGTCTAAATTCATTTTTTTCAATGTGAACTAAAGAAAAATTATTCATCTCAAGATATAGTTAAGAAACAACTATCTATTTACTGTTAACTAATTTGTTAAGGGTTTTTAACCACTAACGAATGGTAGAGCTGCCTATGACCAAATGAATATTCTTCAATAGTAAGCAAATCTTTCTGAAATAATAGATAAAAACCGCGAGTTGTGGCAATGAAACGTTTTCCTTTGATGTGTCAAGGGTTCTCAGTCCAATGTGGCCACGTCTGGATAATCTTGTAGAGTGAATTGCCAGGGCTCAGGGTCTCAGTCAGTTGTCGCTGCCCAAGAAGCTTGTAATCCTTCGATAATTTTCCTTCCTCCACTCCCAACTTGAGTAAACGCTGAGCAGCTAGAAGTTGCTTCTCATTCGGGGCGACTTGATTGAAGGTCCCAATGAAGCTGATTCCGATGCTCTTGTTGTTGTTATTGAATGTATGGGCTCCTTGAACGTCCCAGCCACGGCCCAGGTAAACGTTGCCATCGCCACCCACCAGGAAGTTGAATGCAATGTCGTCCCATTTGTTCCACTCCATGTGCATGGTTTGGCTCGTTCTAACATGCTGCGAGCATTCTGCCTGGGTGGAACACGGCTCCGATGCGGTGTGACTTATTATTACGTACGGGGGAGGAATAACTGATAGTGGGAGGGCTGGATGTCGCGGGGGTTGGGCTCCCCATTCCGAGCGACGAATTATTCTCAACGGTTCTACTAGAAACAGAAACAGAAGTGAAGTATAAATACAGTGAAGTAATAAAATTCCGCACGACAAATTCAGTAGCGAAGTGGTAAAACGGTATGAGTCATTTTTGACTATTGATCAGTTTTCAATGAATATCTCGGAATCTGAGGGAGATATCAAAATTGTTGTTATAACGTTTTTTGTAGAGCCGATTGAGTGCTACAACAAATGTGATTATGAAAATTTCGCTATCTCCCTTAGATTCGGACATATTGCTCAAAAACTCAACTGGGAGATAATTCGACTTAAACCGTTTTACCACTTTGCTACTGAATTGAACATCTTTCTTCGTTTTTTTGTTAAAAAAATCGGGAGGAAGTGCCATGAGATTGTTTTCTAGGTGAAGCAATTTTTTAGCATAATGTATCGCCTGAATTTCGTCTCAAGGAAATTTCCAATCATCAAAACTGCCAAATGAAGTGCGTGAAATCACAAAAATTGATAGATTTTTGTGTTTTACATTTTTCGGAGAATTATATATATTTTTTTTTTCATATTTCCGTGTCGTGAGTGGATAATGGAAATTATTTAAATTTTCGGATAATCAAAAATCAAATTTCACTGAAAATTTAATGGGCTTTCAAATTGTTGAGCAACAGGAAGACGAGAATTTTTTTTAGCAAACTTAGTGAATTTTCAATCGAAACATGAATATTCTGTACGAAGTTATACGAAATTTTGGATTGATTGAATATTCATGAATAAATTCACCAGAATTTGCCTCATTTCTGTAAGTTTTTATGCTATAATTAAACTGGAATTTACAATTTCCGTTATTTTTTTCATCAAATTGTAAAGAAATATATCGAGAGAAGTTTCAGTCAAAAATTACCGTCAATAACTGGAGGTAATGTAATCGGCGGTGCACTTTGTTCTTGAACCACTGCCATCACAAATCCGATCAAGAAAGTGACATTCTGCGCCATTTTATTGTGTCCCAGAGCTTCTTGTCATAGCACTACAATGTCCACTTTGAATATGCGCAGGAATTTTCAGCTAGCATTTATATACACAGTTCCTATCTACTGATAGTGATTGGAGAGGCTATCACATGGGAATCCCCTGTCGTTTTCGCTAGAAAGAAGATGTGCCCATTCATTCCGTATGCTGTTTCATAAGAATTGTTTTATTTCAGTCTGCATCGGCCGTTAGACAGAATAGGTTGGAGTAGTGGTAGAAGAATAAAGTTTTGTCGTGAAATAATCTTTGATTCTTCATTGCATCTACGGAATTAATCGAAGCACGTTGACACAGCTGTCACTTTTCTTTCTCTTTTCTTTATACAAGTGAGTCTTTTCTGGTTGAGAATAATTAACACAATTCGATGAGAATTAATTGAATTCTTTAATAATTTCTGAAATTTTAAAAGTGTTATCGAATGTCTTCTCAAAAGTCTTATCAAAAACCTGTTCTTATATTATCACAAGCGATCGTCTCACTTCGATCAATTCCCCTAAAAACAACTCAAGGCCTCGCACTCCAATGCGGCCACGTCTGAATGATTGTGTATAGTTGTTCCCCAGGACTGATCGCCCTGATCAATTGCTTCTGTCCGAGTAGCTTATAATCTTCCGTCAATTCCCTGAACTTGACTCCGAGCTCAAGCAGCTGCCCGAGTCGAATAATTGGACCTGACAAATTCTACTTAGGTCTTTCCGTTCAGAACTGGATAGGTCTTGGGAAGCCTCTTCCCAAGTGCTTCCGAGACCTTTCTACCTCTGGTTATGTCCCATTTCAGCACTTGTTAGGTGTAAGCAGGACGTGCATTCAGACTTTCCAAATCCTTGCCGGTCCCCGTAATTCTATGGGCCTATATTAAATCTGCGTTCATATCCCTGTTTACTCATGCGTTATTGAAATAAAAAATGCAATTAATTTCTTTTTTAATCTCGAAAATCGACATTTCACGGGAGGGTGGAGGGGAGATGCATGTATGCGGAGGCTTGACATTTTTACCCAACAAGCGGAGAAGGTTGCAGAATCTATTCTAGCCACTCTTGCCCCTCCGCTTGCATGCATTGTCCAAATAAAAAATGAAAGTGTTAACAAATCTGACCCTTGTTCCAAGTAAAAACCAAAAATCCGACACTTTGGCTTCCGGTGAAAAATTTTTTTTTTCATTTTTCACCTTTTCCACATACTTTTGATAGTTCTGAATAGCCCGTCGCTCAAATAGTTGGAAACAACACTCGCCCGACAAAAAAATTCGATTTTGGCGAAAATCCACTTGCCCCGGAAAACCCGAAAATCTGACCCTTTGAAAATTTGAGAAAAAAAACTTTTTCAGTTTTTACTTTTTCCACATACTTTTAAAAGTTCTGAATAGCCCGTCGCTCAAATAGTTGGAAACAACACTCGCCCGACAAAAAAATTCGATTTTGGCGAAAATCCACTTGCCCCGGAAAACCCGAAAATCTGACCCTTTGAAAATTTGAGAAAAAAAACTTTTTCAGTTTTTACTTTTTCCACATACTTTTAAAAGTTCTGAATAGCCCGTCGCTCAAATAGTTGGAAACAACACTCGCCCGACAAAAAAATTCGATTTTGGCGAAAATCCACTTGCCCCGGAAAACCCGAAAATCTGACCCTTTGAAAATTTGAGAAAAAAAACTTTTTCAGTTTTTACTTTTTCCACATACTTTTAAAAGTTCTGAATAGCCCGTCGCTCAAATAGTTGGAAACAACACTCGCCCGACAAAAAAATTCGATTTTGGCGAAAATCCACTTGCCCCGGAAAACCCGAAAATCTGACCCTTTGAAAATTTGAGAAAAAAAACTTTTTCAGTTTTTACTTTTTCCACATACTTTTAAAAGTTCTGAATAGCCCGTCGCTCAAATAGTTGGAAACAACACTCGCCCGACAAAAAAATTCGATTTTGGCGAAAATCCACTTGCCCCGGAAAACCCGAAAATCTGACCCTTTGAAAATTTGAGAAAAAAAACTTTTTCAGTTTTTACTTTTTCCACATACTTTTAAAAGTTCTGAATAGCCCGTCGCTCAAATAGTTGGAAACAACACTCGCCCGACAAAAAAATTCGATTTTGGCGAAAATCCACTTGCCCCGGAAAACCCGAAAATCTGACCCTTTGAAAATTTGAGAAAAAAAACTTTTTCAGTTTTTACTTTTTCCACATACTTTTAAAAGTTCTGAATAGCCCGTCGCTCAAATAGTTGGAAACAACACTCGCCCGACAAAAAAATTCGATTTTGGCGAAAGTCGACTTTCCCTCTGGAAAAACAGAAAATCTGACTCTTTGGCTCGGGGTGAAAAAAAAAATTTTATTTCGACTTTTGTCGCGCCTTCGGGGGTTTCATTGACATCAGAATTGTTAGAAAATACAGAATCATCTTTCACTTGGCGAAAAAATTCAATTTTGGCGAAAATCAACTTTCACTTAACCCATGTGAAAATGAAAATTTTTTTTTCCCCTTTTCTGTCACCTCCGAGGGTTTCATTGGCATCAGGGGGTCAATAAATACAGAATCAACGTTCACTATTTTTTATTTAAACACCGCCTGCAAACGGGGAGATGAGGGTGGCTAAAATATATTCTGCAACCCTGTCTCCTCGTTGGCTACAAATTTCAACCCTCCGCATACATGCCTTCCCCTTCACCCGCTCGTAAAATCACGGTTTCTCGGTAGCATCGAGGAGGACTTCTCAGGACCGAAAGAACTGAGGATTCGAAAGGTCTCTGGAAAAGTACGTCGCAGAACTGATTAGGACTTACCAGGTCCATCTAGGTCTGGAGAGATCTTGAAAGACCTGTGTACGTCCAATCCGAACCAAATCCTCGACTCGGGTGTTCCGCAGCCCTGAGTTGTCTCTCATTCGGCGAAACCTTATCGAAATCCCCAATGAAACCAACTCCGATGCTGTTCTACCCACGGCCCACGTAGACGTTGCCGTCGCCCCCCACCAGGAAGTTGCATCCAATGTCGTTCCATTCGTTCCTCTTTTCCTCATGCAAGTAACATTTTTCCTGGTTGAGAATAATGAACACATTCGTTGGGTATTCATAGAATTCTTTATTCTTTTCTGATATTCTAAAAGTCTTATCAAAAACCTGTTCTTATATTATCACAAGCGATCGTCTCTCTTCAGTCAATTCCCCTAATAACAACTCAAGGTCTCGCACTCCAATGCGGCCACGTCTGAATGATTCTGTATAATTGTTCCCCAGGACTAACCGTCCTGATCACTTGCTTCTCTCCGAGTAGCTTATAATCTCCCGCCAATTCCCTGAACTTGACCCCGAGCTCAAGGAGCTGTTGCGCAGCCCTGAGGCGATGGTGTACTTGTCGAATTCATTGATGGAGTTGTCGGTACTTCTATAGTGATAGCTACCTGCGGCGCCTCCGCAACGGACATTAAAAGTCGAATCAAGATTGTGATATTTTGTGTCATTTTAGCTAGAACCATCTTAGCACTGCAACGTAAAACTTAACACTGGAAAACAATCCTCTGTCTGGTTTTACATAAATAATCAGTGTGGAGATATATGACCTTGTCAATGCAACGTGAAACTCTGATGTGAGACAATATATTCAGATACGGTTTATATAAATCGACTCAAGAGATTGCGCATTCTCTTCTTGTACGGGAAACGGAAAAACGGTGATTCCTTCAAAATGAATTCTTCTGAACAGGAGTTCATGCTAGTTTCCTTTTAGCATCAGAGGAGGAAGAGGGGTTAAAGGAGAATTCTTTTCAGTTAGAACTTTATTTTTTATTCCTCATAACATTCTTTGAATTATTCGACGCATGGTCATTAATCGTTCGGTTTTCCTTATGAGTAAAGTCTCGTCTGATGGCTGACAATAAATGCTAATTTCGCGGATATCCTATTCAAAATTGATTCATTCACTAGTGGTATTGAATGAATTATTCCCTGGCTGACATTTTGCGCCGTTTTAACTGGATTTAACTAGATTTTTTCCGAAAAATTCCTGTCGTGTATTAATTTTTTCTAAAGACTAGGGAAAGGGTACGCATGAAATGTAAGAGTCTCAAGTTAAGCATCATGAATTGATTTAGATTGAATTTCACTTCAATTTCGCTTTCGTTATTGAAAGTGAAGATGAATAAAATGAAAATATTTTTTTCTAAAAAAATATAGGGGGTGGGGTATAACGGACACTTTAGACTTTTTTTCAATTATGGCATAACTCATAAGCAAATTGATCAATTGAGCTCGGTTTAAGCTCATCACAAGGGGAAAGAATTGTTTTTTTTATTGAAAAAAAATTATTAAATTTTATCAACATTTCAACTCCTCATTAGCATTTTTAAAAAAGTCGGAAGTGTCCATTTTACCCCAACCTCCCCTACAGTATGTTTTTTATCATTTTTTGTCATATAAAAAAATGTATAGTATTTTTAAAATTTTTTCTCATTGTATACAAGAAGATATTCAAGTTTAGGATGAAAATAATCCCAAGTTAAGCATAGCGGAATAGATTAATGACAACAAACGTGACATTTTTTTAAAAAGGATATTTTCCATTGAACATTTCTATTGAAATAACGCACAGATAAACTGTGAAAATTTTCAACAGAATCAGTCAAAAGCTAATAGGAAGTTCAATACAAATACAATAGAATTTTCTGACGATTTCGCAATATTTTTTTATGAAATTCTTCGTACATGAAAATTAGTATGAACGCATTAAACTGTTGGTCAATCATGAACAGAAACATATTATCAATTATTGATCCGATTGATGATTAAATAATATTTCCTGGTTCCGGTTTATTGAACTGACGAAGCTAGTCACAAACATTACATATTCTCCCTTGAATCACGAGTTCAGGGTATTGCGCTCCAATGTGGCCAAGTCTTGATAATCTCGTAGAGTTTGTCTCCAGGGCTGGCAGTCTCACGCACTTGCCTATGCCCCAGTAGCTTGTAATCACTAGTTAACTTTCCATCCTTCACTCCAGACTCGAGCAAAAGCTGAGCAGTTCTGAGCTGCTCATCACTCGGGGCGACAGTGTTGAAGGTTCCGATGAAACTGAGTCCAATGCTTCTGGAGTTGTAGCCGATTGCGTGGGCGCCGGTCATGTCCCATCCACGACCTTCGTAGATGTTACCATCTCCACCAACCAGGAAATTGTAGCCAATGTCGTCCCATTTGTTCTCCGCGATGTGAATGTTCTGAATATCGCGAACGTTGCTGGAACATTGGTCCTTGGTGGTGCACGGGGAAAAGGCCGTGTGGCTTATTATGACGTATGGTAATGGACTTTGTGATAGCCGAGTCAATGGACCTGCTGGTGTTTGTCCGCCCCATTCGTCTCGACTGATTATCGTCAGCGATTGTGGGTCTACGATTGTCCAGGAAATTATTCAATTGATTCAATGAATTTCTCGGTAACTCACTAATATTCGATTGAGAAAAGCGATACAATTTGATTTTCCTGTACTATTTATTCTATTGAGAATATCCAAATTCTTGAGCTATTTTTTCTGTTGTGAAATGCTTTTCTACTTTTCGTCGAATGTCAGAGCTTTCATGGCATTTGACTCCAAGTTTCCGGATATTTTGCAATGCATCTATTATTTATTTTTCTTCCCGATCAGGTAGAATGGTGAGATCTAACAATTTAAAGTCTTGATCATCATCGCCATATACTCAATCGAGTCGAAACGACTTAAAATAACAATGAAAAAAAATGTTATTTAAATTTTGTAAGTTTGAATTTAAATCTCAATATTGAACCGTTGAAAAACATTTTACAAATCTGAAAGAAAATAAAAAGTTTACTTTTGGAAGAAGATTGATGAAATAATTAAAAAATTGCAATGTTTAAAAATTGCGCACATGTTCTATAAATAATTTAAAAAATAAGACTTCTGAAAGTTTACACTATTTCATTCATTTATTTATAAACAGCAAATGTTTAAAAAATGATAAGTCTGTGCAAAATGCAATTCGAATGACGCTGAATATTCCTGATTTTTTTAAAAATTTTCTCACGCAACTCAGTTGACAAATTTGATGAGATACTTGGTTATCCTCAAGATATTTTCTGTAGAAATTCCTCGATTAAAATTTTATATTTCTTTGGTTCATTTTCACGCGCAGAAAAGTTGCCGATTTATTCAATAAAATCGGTGAAAAGCTGATGGAATTCCCAATAGAATCTCTTTCTACGAAATTTCTTCGTGTGTGTATTTATTTAACTGAGTGAATTCAGAGAATTACGTTATTCATATGTAATTACCATCTCCCAAGGTGCTCGATGCATGCAGAACCACAGCAATCAGAACTATAATTATTGTATCAAATTTCATTGTGCTATTAACTCGTGACTATTGTTCCTGACACGTATCGCAGTGGCATCAGATATGTAGAAGAATACTGAAGTGCCGTTTTCAAGTAGTCTTCACGACAGATAGAGTTCAAGAGTGTTATCAGTTATAATAATCTTTATCTCGTACCGATAGAGAACAGGATATGTAAATTCATTAAAATTTGGTTATTCTCGTTATCTGCATGATCACTCAATTGATTTGAGCGTGTCCTGTCGTCTTCGCGTTTACTTATATTAGAGAAGTCAATTTTGAGGCAGGTGTTTCTCATGTGTAAACTCATTCAATCGATCGGCTATTCAGTGGATTAAATTATATGAAACATCATAATATCAAACATATCCTAATTAGCTTCAACATTGATGATGTTATTTCTGTGGACGTAGTGATCAAGAAAACTATCAGGGGACACCGAACATGTGACAGAAGATTTTGGTCAACCTAAACGAGTGTTTAGGTCTTCGTCCAATTAATTTTATTATTTTGTTTTTTTGAGGTTCGCATACCAGTTGCGTTCACGTCGCGAACCCTGAATAACTGTTGTTATAAAAAATTGCCATTCCATGCGTTCTTGAATTTAATTTGCTAGGTTGCCCATAATTTAAACTCATGAATTTTTTACGAAAATTTTCTAGTAAGGAGTGTAATTATCCTTTCCTGCCATCGATAAACTGATGGCAAGTTTCCAAATGTTTCCGTTTTAGTTGTTTGATGAACTCCCATGGTCTAAATGAATTCAGTTGAACAGTTTTCAAGGTATTCAATGAGATGGCTTTACATACACCACGAGAACGATTATACTTGGCGCAGAAAATGTTTAGGACGATCTTCCGCAGGCCAATTAATCGCCAGAAAAAATTGATAAAAGTCTTGTTAACATTGGACTCGAACTTTCTTTGTGACAAGAGAAGAGAGAGTGGGGGTGGGGGTTCTGTGACGTTTCAGTACGCTCAATTTTCAGCTCCGGCGCCGCAATCATCGACAGACTACTGTAATAAAATATTGCGATTGCGTTCACATGGAAGGAATTACAATTTTCCAATTTCTCACAGTCATACAAAAGTTTATTATTCATTTACATATGAAAATTAATACTCTTTCTAATACAAAGGAATTGATATGATGAAACACGTGTCATTATTCCAAAATTTGCGAGAGAAGTCACTCTTTGAGTGGGTAAATGTATCACAGAGAAAAAATTTTTGATTTTCTGGGAGTGACTCTGACCAGTGATTTTTGTCACTGAAATTTTCTGACAGACCCCTAACAATTGCAGACGAATCCCTGAAAATCTGCGACATTACTTTGAAAACAAACGATAATGCCACTAAAAATAGACGACAAAATCGTTGAATTTCACAATTTAACACTGAATTTCCTCGCTGAATCCACCCGACAAATCCCCGAGAATCAGTGACATGTCTCCGAAAATCAAGACTTTTTTTTCTTTGTGTTGGATGAACATCTCGCAGAACTAATCACTTAATTCCTAATTAAAATCACGAACAAGAATTCAAGGCTTCTCACTCCAGTGTGGCCACGTCTGAATAATTTTGTAGAGTTCATCTCCCGGGCTGACGGTCTCACTGAGTTGTCTGTGCCCAAGTAGCTTGTAACTATCCGCCAATTTTCCCATCTTCACTCCCGCCTCGAGTAGGTTCTTGGCAGCCGCCAGTTGCTGTTCACTCGGCGATACTGTGTTGAAGGTGCCGATGAAACTGAGTCCAATGCTCTTCTTATTGTAATTGAGGGTGTGCGCTCCTTGGACGTCCCAGCCACGACCCTCGTAGATGTTGCCGTCGCCGCCCACGAGGAAGTTGTACGCAATGTCCTCCCATTTTCTGCCCTCCATGTGCATGCTTTGAATAGTCCGAACACGCTCGGAGCATTCTACTTGCGTGGAACACGGTTTCGACGCTGTGTGACTTATTATCGCGTATGGGGGAGGAACTTCTGGTAGTGGAGTTGGTGTGTGGCTTGGTGGCTTTGCTCCCCAGTCTACTCTGTTAATTATGCTGATTCCATCTGGAATACAATGTTAAAAATTGTTATCGGAAATTTCCGGTACACCTTCGGAAATTTTAATCACATTTAATTTCCACTGAAATTTCGAGGAGTTTTGTCATTGAAAATTGAGAATCTCGTGGAAAAATCAATGAGAACTGTAAATTTCAGTTCAATTTTCTCCGGAACATTCATAGAAAACCAGAAAATTCCGGTTAATATATTCTTCAATTTTCAGGACGGTAACACTCAATGCGATTCGGGGGAAAAAGAATCATGGAATTTCAAATTTCACTGAAAATTCACTGTAATTTGGCACTGAGTATTCATATTTCATTGAAAATCGAATGAATTGAGGAATTCTCGTCTTTATGCTAATTAAAATTCTGGTATTTCACTGAATTTCCCATGAACACCTGAAATTTCATGATTGTTGTCTGCCTAAATCGCATTCAGTGTCACTGTCCTGAAAATTAGTGGTCAATTGTCCACGAAATTGAATTGAATTCAATAATTGGCATTTTTCACTCTCGATAAAATCAAGTTGGCAATCCAACTCGTCCCTGGCTAAGTGAAGATATTATACCTTCATTTAATGGATATTATGGTAAGGAATATTTTGGTGTTGAAACAAATCAACTCAATCACCCAGTTCTTGAGACATTGAGAAAAAAATTTCGAAAAATTGCTATATCTAAAAAAACAGCTTGACCGATTGAGCTGGATATCGCCCAGATGTGCTCCCAAGTAATGCCAATTATTCCACACAATTTCATGTTTTTAGCTCGACCTTTACTCCTTTTTTCGTGAAGATTTGTACAAAAATCCGCACACACACACATATTTTTTTAAAAACATCATATCTTCACGTTTCATAACATTCTACATCATTTCCAAGTGAAATTAGAAGAAATGGACAATGACAAAACTTCCATTCGGACGCAAAAATACAAGAAAAAAGTGTTGAAATAAAAAATGGAATGATGTAAAAATGTCTTATTAGTTTATTCTGTTACATGGCACTTGCCGTTTTCAACTGAAGTTGATGACACCGCAGCTATCAGTAATCCACTCAAGAAAACTGCACTACACTTCATTTTCTTTTGATTCAAGACCGCTATTGTTACCATTACAACACGCGACTGGAATGTGAGCAGCAATTGACAGCTGTCTTTTATAAATGAACAGTATTGAATGGATTGTCATCGGTTAGATTATCAATGGGAAACCCCAATTCCTCCAGACTGACGTAGATAGCATTTCCTTTGAGGTTTTCCTGCACATAGACAAGGGGAGGGAGTGTGAGAGGGTCGGGGGATTCCCCGTTGTCCTTTTTTTAAATTTATTATCTAGCTGATCAGTCGATAATCAGCTCGATATCTTGATCATTCATCATTTCCACAGACTTCCTAAATTAAGCATTGAAATGCATGAATGTCAGGTGGGAGTGGAATATTTATCTCCTTTTTTATTCAAAATTAATTTCAACTCAGAATTTCTTCAACTGAAAAGATGAGACAATTCTTCTGCCTTCCGAAAATTCAGCGACATAATAATTTATAAAGCTTTTTTCATTAATGAATAATAATTATTTTTTATTAATTAAATTCACAACTCGTTTTATTGAACTAAATACATAGAGCATTAAAATAAAAAACACGTTGATTTACCTTCATCTATTGTACTCCATACTGTCGAATACTATTGAAGACGCATAAAAACTATACATAGAAAACTATTGGATATCGTGAGCAGTAGTACTGATGATTAGGGTAATAACAAAATTACATAGATTGTCGATTGTAACATATAAATAACAAAAACGCGTTAAAAATATTCCTCTCGTCTAGTATTTACAAAAAACACGATCCGCCTTTATTCTCCGGGGAAATAATTTGAGAGCGAATTTCATTCAGATGAATGGAGTGAACAGTTTCCATACCATCCACATCATTATTAATCCGAAGAATGTTTTCGTTCCTTGATGTAGCCAGAGAAGTCTGAAATAAATCAGCGGAATGAAGCTTCATTAATGAAGAATATGTGAAATTCAAAGTAATTATGAAATTAGTTTTATCGGGGTTTTGTCAAGATTTTAGTGAAAAATTCTTGTTCATAATTTTCCAATTTTTTTTCATTGCAGTTTTATTTTTCATATTAAAATCCAAGAAAGAAAACTTGAAAAATTCGTGCCTAGAAAGAATTCTTATAGAGTTGTTATAGAAATTCAATCGAATTTCTTGGAGAAAGGGTTAGGTTTTTCTATGAGATTATTTTTAAAATATTCGAGTGAAGTAATTATCCAGAAATTTTTTTAATTTCTCTCTGAATCTATTGATTACAGACAAGATAATAACCTTTGTGCCCTCTTCCTGCTGGCCTCGAGTGTGCTCAGATCCTCCTTGAACAAATAAATCTTGACCCCCATCAGATAATTCCTAAAGTAATTTCTCCAATCGAACTCCTTAAGACTGAACTTGAAGTTCTGCTTGTCCTTGGCATCCAAACGATTCCACAACTGCTGTACATTGTCTGTTTTGTACGTCCAATTCCTCATAGTGAATTCCTGAACAACGCTCAAGTACTTGAAGATCTTGGTCACCATTTTGTATGTTCGTGGTTTATTTCCGGTGCAGACGAGGAAGAAGTCGAGGATCATGGCGGGCACCAGGTGGAGGAAGAGGACTGATAGGGAGTGGGATAGGGAAGATGCTTTTGGGGAGAACGTGAGGTACCATTTCGATTGGAGAATTGGGAATTCACGAGCACCTGCTAGACAGTAGTCGTAGTAGTCTGCCCATAACACTGGGGCATCCACTGTTGATACGTAATTGTAGATCAGAGTTTTATCGTTTCGTCTGGAAATATTGAAATTCTTTATGAATTCCCAAAATTTTGATTCCTCTTATTTTGTGAAAAATGTCATGGAGAAAAACAATTTTTTTTATTTTCTGGAACATGTCATTCATTTCCAGCAATATGTCACTGATTTTTAGGAATCAATTCTTATTATTGAAAACGACGAAATGAAAATGACGAAATGAGAATATCACTGAATACCAAATTTTTGTACACGTTAAATTCCACAATCTCGGATCCCTAAATATTGGGAATAGATTCTTGAAAATTAGGGTTGGATCACTGAAAATCATTGACATGTTCCTGAGAATCAAATTTTTATTTCTGTGGTCATAAGCCGTTGAAAAATTTTTGGCTGAAATTTCCAGTACACTGGAAATTTTATCACATAACAGTTCCATTGAATTTTCAAGGAATTTCTTAATTGAAAATTCAAAATTATGGAGAAAACTGAAAAATTTAAACTGCACTTCGATAATTCAATAAATCATCCGTGAAATCTGGAATTTCATCATTTTTCTTCTCAATTGAATTCACTGTCCCTCTCCGGAAAATTTAAATTTTTTTCTACCAGTAGAATATTCTCCTCTCAAAAATATTCATCAATTATTAAACGACTTCTCACCTGTCAGGGCGAGTTGCCACGTCCCATGCAGAAGCTATCAACCCATTGACAGTAAAATCCACTGGTACAACATTGGCTTCAATATCTGGTTTATAGTGGACACTTTTCAGAATGCCTAGCTGTGCTGCTGCGACACCTCCAGTGGGTCCGTAATAATTGTCGATCCATCCAGGGAGTGGCTCCTCCGCGCACGAAATTACTGAGCATTAAATAGCCATGAGTGCGGCAAAATGAACACGTTGAATTTTTCTTTTAATGATAATGACTAATTAAATTTCAAGTTGAACGGGATAATTTTTTTCCTTGCAAAATACGATCTTTCCTCCGCATAATGAACTTAAACTAAACTAGAGAGTGGAATAAAATACATTTTTGACTTTTGAAATGTTCATAACGTGTTGAATTGTTCACGAAACGGAATAATCTTATTTTTCAATTGAAAGAACATTGATTCCTCAATTGATAAATCTGTTTCTGAGTTACGAATAATTTAAAAAAAAATCAAAAGTGTCCATTTTACCCCACCCTTCCCTAAATCAGCGAATGTGTCATTGCAAAAAATATCAAAAGTCTCTATTTTGCCCCGCCCTCCCCTAAATCGTTTTAGAACCTCACACTTCCTCCCAAAATACTTCTATCCGTTCTCAGTCTCTGGGAAGAGTACTTCGATCGATCTGCAGACCATCTCCAGCGTCCCCCTGGTCTCCAAATTACTGAATGAATCGGGAGTAGAGGCAGGTGATCTCGGTGACGAAGAATTATTCACCAAATTGTCCCTTCTTAAATCTTCCAAACTCGGAATTGTTTCCAACGATTCCCTCCCCATGGTATCAAAGTCATCCTCGAAGTTGTATTCTGGGTACATAGTCTCCAGAGGTTCAGGGGAATTCACCTGGGTCACTCTGGGCCCGGAACGAACAACCCCATAAATCATAGCGCAGACGAATAGAATAATTTTCCCAGTGAGCGCCAGGATGAAGAGACCAAGAGTTAGTAAAACCTGAGATACCACTGTGAAGATCCCAGTGATCAAATACATGGCGATGGCCAAACACATTTTATCTGTTCTTCAATTATTATTAATGATTTGAATAAACTCTGGAGACTGTTTACCCTGAAGTTATCTTTAAAATTTAGTGACAGAACATAATTTCTATTTAAAAACGTTATAAGAGTTGTATTGAACTTTGATTGAGATTTTGTTGAGAATGAGTGACAAATTGTATTAAATTTTAATACAATAAAAAAATGAATAAATTTCAAAGATCAATAAATAAAAGACATTTTAATTCTAATTTTTAATATAATTAAAAATTTAAATTTAAATGTATTCTATTGGAAATTTTGCAGCCTTTCCGCTCAATTTTTTGCTACATAATAGAAAAAAAGATTTTATAAAAAGAAATAAATTCACATAAATGGAAGAAAAGATTCTCTATAAATAAATAGATTCTGTAGAAATTCGTGCCCACAAAATTATTCCTAATTGCAACTTCTACATGAGAGAACTCTTAAAATTCAGATCAAAGAATTTATATAGAAGCAATCATAATCGTATAGGTTGTACAGTGAAATAAAAATCGATTGAGCCACGAGAATTCTCTTGCGTCTTGAATGCCTCAAATTGTCCATTAAATTTTGTCAAAAATTTTTCAAGTTACCTTGAAAAAAAAGCAAAATCCCCAACACCTCATCTTACACATCGTGTCTTATTTTTAGGAATAAACTACAATATTCCTAAAATAAGCATATCGAAGTAGACTCCCGACTACAAACATTACACAGAGAAAAGAATGTATTCATTCCAAACGAATATACTCCAGACAACTGAATTAAACGAATAAATTCAAAAGCGCAAACAATTTTTTCTCAGTCTCAATTCCATTTTTGAGAGAGGACCCGAGACTCCAAGGACTGAAATGATCTCTGAATAAAAAATCATTGACATTCACTTACTGATGCCAGGCCTGAAAATCCCCACCGGCAAATCCTTGCTCTTCTGTCGAACCACCTGTTCAGCCAGTGCCTTAGTATAGGTGTAAGTGTTGGGCCAATTCTGAAGGATTCTGAAAAAAATGAGGATGAATCATCAAAACGTAATACTCAAAGCAAACAACCGAATCGTATGCCAAGTTCAAAGTTTTCTGAATGCATAATTAATCGTCAATTATCACAGATGTTTTCTCACCTCGGTAATACGTCATTGACTGCGTCATCTGACAGAGTATTGACCACTGTTTTGAGGTCCTCATATTGCATGGGATGGGAGCAGAAGGATTCCTCGATTGTGTCCAGATGACAGTTTGAGTAAGCAGTCGAGACGTGAATCATTGCCTAGGGGAAATTAAACAGGATGTGGTCAACAGGTTTTTGTCGGATCACTTGACAAATGAATAGTTCAGTATTCTCGGTACACATCCTGGGTTCAAAGGAGATAAAAATATGAATATTCCCGAGGTCGAGGTCTCGACGGCTCTTTGAGTGTCGCCGAAAACATTTAGTCAGTGTCAAGAATCATTATTTGATGGAAATGAATAAATTGTTCGCTGACGATGGGAGGGAAAATAATGGAGGTTTAGGAGTGCATTCCGGCTAGTGAATTAGCACCTTTGCTAATTCTTCGATTGAATTTCAAGGTGAAGAAAAATTGCGTATACTCATTCAACAGTGGTGAATACACTGTTGAAGCAACTAGTTTTCGTTGGCACTTGAAAGACTTTGGATTTCTTTTATTTATCTTCCTGATCATTGATGAGTTCATGGAATTGTAAATTTTGTATGATTTTTTCATTAAATAGTATCTGCGATGTATCGAGAGGGAAAACCGTTGAGAATGACATCTGGAGTTGAGTAATTTTTATGAAAATTTCAGTAAAAAATGCAATAACTCGGAGCAGAATTACAGTTTTAAAAAAAATTTTTGCTTTAAATATTGGCATTTATTCTAGATTCATTGCACTTTATTCTATTCAAGTTCATAAAGAGATTTCTATCACAATTTAATTTGAAATTTTAGTGCAATGATGACATTTTTTTTAATTAAAAAGATAGTTTGAAAGCCTTTGGATTTTTTTTATTTATCTTCGTGGTCATTGATGAGCTCATGGAAGTGTAAATTTTGTATGATTTTTTCATTAAATAGTATCTGCGATGTATCGAGAGGGAAAACTGTTGAGAATTACATCTGAAGTTAAGTAATCGTTTAGCCTTTCGGTGATTTTTATGAAAATTCAAGTAGAAAAAGCAGTAACTCTGGGCAGAATTACAGCGTTTTTTGAAAATTGTTACCTGAAATATTGGCATTTATTTTATTTAACTTTATAACGAGATTTCTGTCAAAATTTAACTTGAAATTTTAGTCGAATGATGACATTTTTCAATTTTTTTAAAGTAAAAAAATAGTTGGAAATCCAGACAATATTTTTGTTGTAGAAAATTTCATGAGCAGAAAAATGCATTGAAAATTACCGTTGAATTATAGTCATCGTATAGTTTTTGGGGAAGTTTTATGAAAATTCCAATAAAAAATGCAACAATTTTGAAAGCTTTCGGATTTCTTTCATTCATCTTCCTGGTCATTCAAGAGCTCACGGAAAGGTAGATTTTGCATAATTTTTTCGTTAAATAATATCTGTGGTGTATGGAGAGAAAATACTATTGAGAATTATCTCCGAACTTAAGTGATCGTCTAGCCATTATTCACCATTTTTACTTGAAATATTGGCATCTACTCTTGATTCATTGCATTGCATTTCACTCTATTTAAATTTATAAAGAAATTTCTTTGATTTGAAATTCTAGTACAATATTATTCAAATGTTCAAATTAAAAAGATAGTTTGAAGTTCAGGAAATACTTTAAACTTCGCAAATCACATGGACAGACAAAATGATTAACAAATGTCAGTCAAAAGTAAAATAACTTCAGCCAAAATTCCACTATTTCAACCAAAAGCTTCACAAACAGGTAAATTTTACTAGATTTATTCCATTTTCCGCTAGATTTCTACCAAAAAAATTCTGATAAAAACTTCAGGGGCAGTATTCGAAAGATATTTGTCACCTGATGGACTTTTCATGTATCCACTAAAATTAATCGACTTTGCCTACGAAAATTTCGAAAACTCTGCATTAAGTAACATCAACTTTCTTTTTCACCGCGATAATTCAATCTCCTCAATTTTCCTAAATGTCGAATATAATCGTATAGACAAATAGATACCCAGTGGAATGGTGTATTATGCAGTCAATTCATGAATTGGAGTTTGATTTTTTTAATTGTATTCATAAACGTGCCTCCAGCACACTCGTGCGTCGATTGCGTTTGTGTGACGTAACTGAATAAGACAGGTACGTGTGGCTGTGAGTGTAACACCGATTACCGATGAGAGAGATTTCGGCTTGGTGGTGACCCCATTAGTAGGGATGGATTATGAAATACCTCCCTTTATGTACACCATATGATGATTAAACATTGCACTGTGAATATGCAGTTTGCAATGACTTTCAATTTTTCTTCATCGTCGTGACTACTTTGGAGCACTCACCTTGAGCTTCTTCATTTCTTTGCATAAATTTAACACTGCCAAGGTGCCGCCAACATTTATTGCT
Organism: Diachasma alloeum; assembly: GCF_001412515.2. Taxonomy (NCBI): domain Eukaryota; kingdom Metazoa; phylum Arthropoda; class Insecta; order Hymenoptera; family Braconidae; genus Diachasma; species Diachasma alloeum. Next base: position 1,779,398 of record NW_021680349.1, read on the forward strand.
GTTGAAACACGTAGTTTTTCGTCGAAACGTACTGTTGCTGCACTGTGAAAGACTATGGATACCTGTGGGGAAATGTTTTGTATTCATTATTTTATTCGGAGAATTGTTTGTTACAATGAGGTTGACTATTTTGCAGTGATATGACGATTTAATTCATTGGTTCATAGTAGTGTTTACGGGAATAATGAAAGGAGAAGATTGTGATTACCTCTTGAATCAACAGATCTCGATTGCTCTCTGATAATCCGAGATTTGGAGACTCGCAGTCGCCGGCTACAGCAACAACTTTATGCCGAAATTTGGGGGAATTCTTCTTCAGATGCTCGAATATCTTGAGGGACAATAAAAAATGAGAACTAGAGAGAGGAGAAAAGTGGGGATCAAATTACCTCTGAATTACAATATTTTTTCCCTATTTTTGCTTTGAATTTTGAAAACTACACGACTTAGTTACGGTTAGTATTTAGACTAAAATTGTACGATCTAGCTAGGAAAATGACGTACATATTCTGTTGATTGTTATCGTTAAGTTATGAGAAAGTCAATGGAAACTGTGGATTTGTGGATTTAGTTCAATTGTTCAAGGGAAGAGTAGGAGAAATAAGGGAAATTCAAGGAAGTTGTGAAATTTCTGGCTTATTTCTACTTGAAATTACACTGTTAGGAGGTAATTGAAATTTTATGGCAGTTTACTGCTATTTGTTAGGGGCGTGACATTGAATTTGATACAATGGGGAAAAACAATGAACTTTCAAATTTTGAACAGTAGAAGAAGGAGAATTTCCAATGTCACTGGATTTTTTTAAATTCAAGAATCTATTTCCTTGATTTCTACTAATGTCTGCAGAATTATTCAAATAAAATTTACAATTTCCGTTGATTATTTCGTCAAATTGTGAATTTTCAATGTCGAAATTGCTTAAAATGCAAGTGGAAATTCAATATGAAAAAAAATTATTAATTATGTAACACGATAAAAATTTACAAAAAGTGTACCGGATTACAAAAATTACAGCTCAAATTTTTTAACAGTGTTTTAAATTCATTGAAATTCTACTTTAAACTTGAAATTTCACAGATTTTTCTCTTTAAGGATATCCAAGTACTTTGGCTATTTTTTCTCCAGTGAAATGCTCTTCTACTTTTGTAATTGAACATTGGAGCTTCCATTTCAGCCCCATTTGACCCCAAGTTCCCGGACATTTTACAATTATTTTATTATTTACACTTTGCAAATCTGAATCTCGATTTTGAGTCGTTAGAAAACACTTTACAAATCTGAAAAAAAAATTCAAAGTTTACTTTTATAGGAAGATTAATGAAATAAATTGAAAATAAAAAAAGTAAAAATCATTCGTTCGGAATCGTAACAAATTTATCCATATTCAGAATTTCACCAGAAATCGATTTCATGCCTGAAAAAATGCCGTTTCCAAAAGTTTAAACAATTTCAATTATTTATTTATAATCAACGAATGTTAAAAAAATTATAACTCTGTGCAAAATATAATTAGAATGACGCTGAATATTCATTATTTTTTGCCATTTTTTGTTCTTACAGAATTTAATTGACAAATTTGATGATTGAAAATGATTGAATCTATAGTGTACCCTGCACCAAACTGTAGAAGATACTTGGATATCCTTAAGAACATCGTAAGAACCGTTTTCTCATGAGCTGGAAAAATCAAATTCGGGGGACCCATAACCATTTTATTATTTATTATCTCCCAAACTGTGCAGTACAGCTAATTACAATTTTTTCAATAGCTGGAGAATATTATGAACATTATTTATGAAAAAGCTGGGGACAACCGTAAGAAAAACCTGTTTTCTCTCTCGAAAACTGTTCCCAGATTGTCCACAAAATTTCAATTTTTTAAACAATTTTATAACAATTAATTTCATCGGAAATTAACGGATAATTCTCGAAAGCCCATACTATTCTTAGAATTCAGGGGTAATTTTCCACGTATTTTCCTCTCCTCGGTTCGGTAACAAATATCTCACCGGTTCGTTGAATAAATCATCAACTCGATCGACCACATTGTGTCCCTTCTTGGACCTCACCAGGAGGTAAATAGTAGATACATCTGGACAACTCCTCAGTAGTTTTTCGACCAGTGTCTTGCCGAGGAATCCAGTGCCCCCTGAAAACAATTACCATGCATCTTCGAGCGACAAGAGAAAGCTCCCGAGTAAACAAACACAATTCGACGTATTAGTGGGAACAATGTACCTGTTATAAAGACATTCTGACCAGAGTAGAAATCTTGAATAGCCGTTCTCATTATACCCCCATCCTCGTTTATCCTATTTGTCACGTTGTTATTATTCTCGTTCATGTCTAAGCGGTTGTCATAGACACCTGAGGCCTGAAGAGGAAATTTTAATATTTCATTTTATCGAGACAGCGCAGTTACATTCAGAAAAATGACGCTTTTGGTAGACAAAACTCTTTATTTGAGTCAAATAAAAATTTATGATATGTTAATAAATCTGAGGATTTCACTTCTGCTTGATAAAGTCTTCATTTGAATCAAAGAAAGACTTGTTGGTAGTTTTAAAAAACTACTTATTTCATGGGAATTGAAAAAAAGTTTACACGGGGAGAGAAGTTGGATAAAAATTAGTTGGAAAATAACGAATTTTACTATACGAAGTGTAATTCAATTGAAAAATACCTGTTTGTGGAGGATATTTTACAAATGGAATTGAAATTTTACCGAATGTGTGCGGTAAAAATCATTCTCCGTTCACGTTCACTGGAATAATTTGATGGAACGCAGGGTAAATTTTACAGTTACCGCAGAAATTACTCTCACGTTCAGTAATTTCCCGGGCGAACGGAGAAAAATTCACTATTCGTCTCGCACTTTGAACGATATACGGTGAGAAAGTACTGAAAATCGCGTTTACTTCACGATTACTTGACTTGTTCGGTAATTTTCTTAAATTTAAATAGATCATTTCTCTGGGTGTATGAAAAAATAAATTTTAGAGTTGTAATCCTTTCTCTACATTCACACACTCGTTAGAATTTTTATTCATCACCTATCGGAAATATAAAAATAAACGTTGATGAAAAAGAGATGGAAGCTACTGGACAGCTGAAACACGCATTTCGTTGGGCGATAGGAAAGTTAACAGGATACTCCTGAAGTTTTATGTAACTGTGAAGCTGGGGATTACGAGATGACGAAGTTATTATTACGTTAGGATTATTACACTAAACGCTGGACTGTAAGAATAATTTTTTAATTATCGTACGAGATTTTTTCTTTGTTTGTACTTTCATAACTTTCACTGGTGTTTTACTTAGTCACAATTTTTTTTCTCGATTTTTATCAGTCGTTGTTGTGTTATCTTCTCGGTATTGAATGAGATTTGTTAATTGTTTCGATGGGAGACATTGATTTTTGCTGTTGTGAGGAGATGAAATTCATTTTCTCACGCATCACTCTCGTACGATGAACCGAGGCGGTTTCACTTTCGTCGAGACCGCAATGGGCCCGGTCGTTTGGAGAAACGCTCCCGCAATCGTAATTATGATACAACGGAAATAATCGATTGGTTTTTATTTATTGGAATTGTTTCGGGATAATTGGGAAGAGAGTATTGAAGATCGAGAGGAGGAAAAATTTCGGAGACACCTGTTGAAATTTCAGGGAATTTCGTAATTGAAAATTCAAAATATTTTGGAAAAATCAGTGGAAGGTCATGTTTCTGTTGAATTATTCCATGAAAATGAATAGAAATCAGAACATTTCGGGCGAATAAAGTCTTGAATTTTTAGTGAACTGAAAATCAAGCGTAATTTGCTACTGGAGAGTCATGTTTTTATTGAAATTTCAAGGAAGTTTGGGAATTCTCGTTTACCTACTGCCCGAAAATTCTGAATTTTTATTTTTTCCCCTGAATCGAATTCAATGCCCTTCTCTAAAATTTCTGTATTTCGTAGTTAAATTTCCGATGCTGACATCGGAAATATTTTGTGATAATGGGGGAGAGAGTATTGAAGATGAAGAGAATGATCCGATGAATACATTCAAAATTTTTATCACATCGGAGAATTTCGTCGTTAAAAATTCGAAATTTTATGTAAAAATCAATGAAATTGTAAATTTCAGTTGAATTATTTCATGAAAAGGAATAAAAATCAGAAAAATTCAGGTTAATACATTCTTAAATTTTCAATTTGACTGAAAATTCAGCATAACTTGGTTCTCGATATTCATGTTTTCATTGAAATTTCAAGGAAGTTGGGGTAATTCTCGTTTTCCTACTGTTCAAAAACTTGGAATTTCCTTGACTTTTCGCTAAAATCTGACATTCCATGGTCTTCCCCCTGAATCGAATGTTCAAGAAACTCCAACTCTGAACATTTAAAATACTTCAATTTTTCTCGCGATTAAAGTAAAAAATTTCCTGTATTTCGCAGTAAAATTTCCGGTGCTAGTACACTAAAAACTCCTATATTTTTTCCCCGTATAAAAATCATAATCTTGACCCAGTTATTTTCACTGGATCGAGTGAAAAAGTGCGACGTGAGTGAATTCCTCCGAGCGATTATTGCATCGCAGACATTGACAATAAAATACGGGGATATAGCGGGAGATTTTGAACGTCTCCGTTGGCGCTATTATCTTGTCTATCGATTATAATGGTACCAATCCAGTAATATTTACTAACGTCGTTGACATATCCAGGCACAGGGTTCTCCAGTAACATGATTCCTCCGATTAACACTGAATCACGAATTATTATGATAAAACGAGAGAATGGCGTAAAACACTGGCGTTGAGGTAATTGTGACGTGGGGTTCGGGCAATCTCCAGCTGCCTGGAGGACCCAACACCGTACCGAATCGACCGAAAGTGAATGACGAGGATTTTGGACACTTGGAACGATCGCGTTGGTCACACTCCGAGGTTGCTGGACACACTGAGACACGATTCTCGGATAGCGGGCTAACTAACCCACTGGGGAAGCCCTCTTCTTCTATGGTGTCGCCCCTCACTTCACGCTCAGTATTACCGGCACAGAAAGTCAAGATTCCATTTGACCTTCTCGCTTGGTTCAGGGGAGGGTGGGGCAAAAATAATGCTCTTGATTTTTTTTTCATGTTCATAAGTACAGAATCGTATGGACACCTTAGTAACAGATAAGCGTATCTGCATAGGGAACTCATAGCACTTACGCTTGTCTGTTATTAATTCAATTAATTTTATTAATTTTTTCTATTTCATTGGTTTTATCGAAGTAATTCTCGATTTGAAACCCCTCCTCCAGCCTGCCTCCCCTCCTTTCTTTTTCTTTTTCCTCTCATTGTTATCTGCGGTATCATGGCCGTCTTACTCTTAGCTGTGCCCCATTCGAGCTAGGACTGCACGGGAAACCATGTAAAACCCCAGTCGCACAGCCGGCCGATTGTGCAGTGCCCTAATATATCCATCTGTCAAACTGACTAGATGAGACACTAGGCCGCTACACCGTACCTACCGCCCGCAATTTCTTGTGCGAGCGAGGTGTTCCTAAGCGGTCACCCATCCAAGTACTAACCCAGCTCAACGCTGCTTAGCTTGGATGTCCGCCGGAGCAACACCTCACCCACCTAATCATAACAGTCGGTTCAGTTTCGATGTATTTTTCCACGAAATTATAAAAAATTCCTTGAAATTTCAGTGGAAATATTAGTTTCACTGTTATAACAGTGAAATACGAAAAGCAATTAATACTCTCCCTGAATACAATTATAAATAATCTGTGAACAACGGTTTTCACAAATATTAATTCCATATTCCATAAACACTTACCTTAGTGGAAGGTTTTATCATAACTCCGCAGTTTTATTTATCTTAATTTTTCCACAACAAGGGCGCGTCGAAGAATGAGTCGTACCATCCAGATGAGGTACAATGAATGAATCGCCCACTGAACTTTAGAATGAAGTGCTCACCATGAACTATGAATCATCAAAATCCGACAATGAATCCCCACAAAATGCCAATAAAACAAGATAACTCGACAACAATCACGAAATTTGTTTAAAAATTTCGGATTAATCACGTGCCGATTACCGCGATACAAATACCCGGAAAGATTGCGATTTGAATCTTACAATCCGGCTGAGTTCATCCCGAAATTGTCAATGAATATCTGGTAGAGGGATCCCATACTAATAAAGCCTCCGCCCTCCTCCCAATTCGCGGGAGGTGATGTCCAAGGAGACATCAAGGCGAGGGACATAATTAAACAAATTCGAGGGTTACGGAGGAGAGACGAAATGAAAGAAACACCAAAGTCTGTCCATTATCATGACTATGCTGAGCACTCGTTGATTGACGACACAGTTGACGCAGTCCGGTCGACGATTTTTGAGATTTCATTCTACAATCTGCTGTGGCTTATTCAAATTCCACGCGGAATTATTGCTCAACCTGTTTACTAGCAGTACTTGACCCTCGATTAGTGTTTCAAGGCTAGTCTTTCAGGTGAAAAGGAGTTGATTAATTGATGACATATTCGCCACTATGACAAGGCTGTTTTGTCCTATTACCGCGCCCGCGAAATCGAAGCTGCGAGAGCGTCAATTTATTTAATTTACAACTTTTTATCACAATCGATGAATTTGATTACGTGCATGAATCACGTCGTCTTTTCTGAGATTTTTCCGCGAGTTAAAGTTCACTATAAGTGAACTTCAACTTCAATTTTATACTACTAGAGTATTTACATTTTATTCAATTTCTAAAAAATTATGGATATTTATCTCCGTCATACGTCGTAAAGGCAATGTTGTGTAGGTTTTACCCCCCATTTCTCCATGCATTTTTTTAAATGTATTACGATGTCAGAAGCTTCCTGCTCAGTAATCCTTGAAATTTCGATGGGAAAAAAATCTCGAATTCGCAATTTGAAGGAAGAAATCTCCGACGCATATTTAATGAGTCCATTAGACAACACTTCATGTGGGCAGAAAGATCCAAAGAACCGCGGATACAATTATTGACATAGATTTATAAACAGAGAGTAACAACATGATTTGCGTGACAGAATTACGAAACCCGAAGCAAAATTTCTATCCAAACTTACCCTTCAATACTAGTTAAAAATTAAATACATCGGACCCAGGTGAATTGTTCATTTGATTTAAATGTGCTGATCTTCTGAATTCGAAAATATTGTTTTTCTTTTATTAAAACAATACAATATATTATAGCATATTATATTATATTATATTATACACTGAGGAAAAACTTGACTCGGCCAAAACATTCTCTATAGAACGAATGTATGTATGTATGTATGTATATTTATTGTTTTATGAGATATTGCAGAGAATCTCTTGTAGCAAGAGGGTGCACAGTGCATTGTTACAATAGGTATTAGCAGTATGTGGTAAACTAGTAAGAAAATAATAAGAAAAAGAACGAGAGCAAGAAAAGAACTATATAGAACGAATGTATTTACCCGAAAGATATATAAATGTCTCACGAGAACAATTACTACTACGAAAATTATCATCTTGTTCATAAGTAAATTGATTCAACACGTCAAAAGATCTCTTCAGGGGAGCGGAGCATCTAATTTTTCGGCAGAATCAATTCTTCCTCTCAGTGTAAATATTTTTTACAACACTGTAATTTCTACTAAATTCAAACCACTGTTAGGGGTACATTTTAACAGGTTTTTCCTTCACGTACACAACTATCATTAAATGATTAACATTTTCCAGTCTTTTAATGGATGAATTAATGATAAATGCATTATGAACTCCAATTAGGAAAGATACCAAGGAAGAATGGCATTCATGAATAATAACGAGTGATTAAGAATGAGAGACAAATTATCAGATCACATTACCATCGACCATTAGACATGATAGATCAGAACAAAACAATCATGATCGTAAGAATGTGTGATAATCAATCGATTGCATCACATCACAAATACATTGGTGACGGCAGTCCACCATACGTGTACTGCAAACATTGTACTTGAAGTATACTGGAACATACGCAGGTGACTCCCCCTCATTTCATCAAGAAATAAGGTGTGCGAGAGGAAGGGAGGGCGACGATGTGTCTCGTACAAAACGCATGGCCTAAATCTTTCGTTAAAAAACGGCCTGTTTGCGTAATATTGCCAAGAAAATAAGTATGGTGAATTATATACATGATTTGTTATACAATGAATTGTACGGGGCAAGAAGGACGGGAGCCATCGTTAAATGATGTAACCACTATCCGAGTCACGACGACTGGCCTAGAGGCCGCATAGATGTTTGGATATTATTTCGCAACGTGAAAGTTGAAAGATCTCCGTGCGAGACACTTGTATCTCTTTCTCCGCGCATGCTGGGATCCACGCGTCAGGTTCGGCTTTAGAGGAATTGATAAGGTGTGCGGATTTTTCTAATGGCTAGATCAGGGCGCGCGCTTTGCGCGCTTATTGTTTTCCATGGGTGCCAGAATAGTAAAACCTTACCGTTTCTCACTTTTATTCATTTTTATCTGAATTATAACGCAGGAAAAATGAATGGTTTCAGCAAAGTTTTTCACAATGAGAATTTAACTGTTGAATAATTGCCAATAATAATTAATAACTAAAATTTTTTTATATTACATTTTTTTAATTGTTAAAAAAATCACAGTACATAAAACAATATACATAGACATCATACTACATTGAGCGGAAATAAGCGGTTGATAAGCGGAATAGAGGCTTCAAAAATCGTTCCACTGCATTTTTTTAAAGTGGATAATTCTATTTTTTTTTCGTGGTCAATGAACTTGGCCTGTGGGATTTAGATAAGACGGGGAAATTAATCTAATCAATGGTTTGTTACTGAAAAGTTTTGATCGTGTGGAATTTTAATGAGAGCAGAAAAAAACACGTTTTTATATTCAGGGACATGTCACTGATTTTCAATGATCCATCCCTAATTGTGATTCGCGATTGTAAAATTCATTCGCATGCAAAATTGTGGAATTCAGTGGTTTTGTCATTAATTTTTTAATTAATTTTCTATCATTCAGATGAGAAAATGATGGGTATGATATAAATCATTCGTGTTTATCGTATTGTAATGCTCTCTTATGTTGTCGCGAAGGCACTTATTGTCGTCGAGCCCCAGCCGTAGACGAGTGCGAAAAATCTGTAAAGTATCCAACAGACGAGGCCCAAGAAACTGTATTTTATCACGTTGTGCAGGATGAGGATTCTGTAATGAACCAATTTCCTAATTTCTCTTCTTCTTCATACAGAGATATTAAAGTGAGGATGTTCTTCATACCTCGCCATGCGTTTCTTCGCGACTGGAATTGTGCTGGGGTCATCTTTAAACCAATAACGCCTCAGACCAGCACTGCACTTGTAAAGGTAATCATTCCAGTCAAAATCCATCATCGAGAAGGGGAATAATTGTTTATCTTCAGGAGTTAAATTCTCCCACAGCCCTCTTGTATTTTCATTCGAAAACTTCCACGTGCGTGTATCGAAGTAGTTGATGGCGTCTAAGAATGTGTGGATGTTTCTGTACATTTTCATTGCTCTGAAGTGGAAATGAACATTATTGAGATCAGATTGGGAGAAAATGTCGCTGGGATGAGATGGGTATAAAACAATTTGCAAATTCTGTTGTAAAAATCAGTGAAAGAAACAGGTACGGTGGGGCTTGTTTCCCTTCCTAAATATTTGATAAATAATCTGCAAATAAAAAATTTTACTTTTTTCTGCTTCATTCTGATCACCTGGTCTTTCGGCCGATGATAGAAAGCCCAATATCCACCAGTAAAGCAGGCAAAATGTGAAGTATCATACTGTATATGTAAAATATAACTGGAGTGCTGGCTACTGTTGTCGAGTAACACCAATGGCTCTTGACACTTGGCATTTGTTTTAGATATTTCAGGGCAGTAGCATGATAATCTCCCCACGTCAATTTGTTGTTCCACGCGGAATGGTAGTTATAGATTGGTGGGTCGACAGCTTTGTTCCTAACAGTAGAAAAATGGTCGTCAAGAATAATTGTACTGACAGAGAAATACATTGCAACAAGTAAATGTTGTTTGAATGAACAAAATACTTTTCCGATCGTGAGAATGGGAATTGTTTCATTTAAATATACAAAATTTTTAAAGAAGAATAATAAGATGGTTCAATTAATTATGGGTCTTATCAGTTGCTCATTCAACATTCATTAGAGTTCACTAGATTTCTAACGGAATGAAATTTCAAAACTTCAAAGTCTTGTATTTGAGTACTGAATAGCTAAAATGGCAAAAGAACGCAAACTCGATGAGCCATTCATACAAATCCCACCACACGGAGAGAAATATTCAATAAAAATTACGTATCTTTTCCGTAATTCCGGAGCGAAATGTGGTTATAGGAAATTTTACGGAACTGTCACGGAATTTTTCCAGAGCGTTTCGTAATTTTTATCTGAATCTCCTGTGAAAAATTACGATACCGTCACTTAAATTTTCTGACTAGATTCCGTAATCGGTGAGCGAATTGTGAGTTCCGTAATTTTTACTGAACATTTCTCTCTCTGCAACAATGTAGCTATTTAATCCTTGTTTTGAGTTTGCTTGTTTGCACAGAATATATCAATATCGCATGTTTACGAAGCAAGTCCGGACGTAGAGGCAAATCAGTATTCCATATGCGGATAGAATGATTCATTTATTCTAAACGAGATTCGTTAACTATCAACAAATGGTAAAGTTGAATATGACCAAATAAATATTCGTTAATAGTTAACGAATGGTTCATTTGAAAGGTGAATGTCGAGTGAAAGAAGGCTCCTCAAATATGCATTTGTTAACTATTAACGAATGAACATTTGGTGATACCGAATAGATCCTACACCCAGAAAAATGGTTTATTTGAATTAAATAAACTTTGAATCAAACAGATCCTCTATTAGAATTAAATAAACGATTTAGTTGATTCTAATAAAAGTTATTTAATTAAAATAAACCATTGTTCTGCAGGTAGCCTCCAACCAAATCCATTTGTTAACAATAACTAATCCTTTCTATCGGTGTAGTTGGTGATCTTTCTCGCGAATTGAAAATTTTCTTTCTAAAGTGGCAAAATAATACACCCGATTCGCTTTTGGAGACTCACTTGTTATTCGCAACATCCCAGGCAGTTGCTATTAGACCATTGACAGTGTAATCAACTGGAACCAATTCAGCTGTAGAATTTATGTCGTAGTGCAAGGTTCTTAGCAGACCACTCGCACTGCCAACTATGACTCCAGTAGCACCGTAGACGTTATCTGTCCAGCCCTCGATGGGTTCTTTATAACTCGAAACCACTGGAAATTTTCAAATCATAAAATTACGGGATTCGAAATGCGATTCTGTTAATCTTCCGATAAAAATGGAGACCGTCCTAAAATGGAAAATTCATTACGATCACACTCTCCAGCAGGAATTATTCAAGAACACTATTCTTAATTTGACGAAAACGTAATTTCTGTTGGTGATTGTATATTAACCCCTCACGGACGGGGCCCTTCTGTTACCAAGCGTAGTGTGTGCTGAGTACAACTCAAATTCGATTATTTTTAATGTATGAAAAATTATGAAACCGGTATCTAATTGAAGCTATAGTATTCCGGTTTCCAATTTTGTTTGTCTGATCCAGTTATTCTTCATAGATTTGGAAATAATCAATTTTGAAAACAAGCGTTCACATTCGCATGGGTCGATACCATGTATTGGCCCCGTACGTGAGGGGTTAAGAAATAATGAAAAATTACCAACTGCCGGACGATATATTCCAATAGGCAAATCTCTTCCGCACAGCTGCACTAACTGCTCCGCAATTTGTTTGGTGAACGTATAACTATTCGGATAATTTCCTAGTAAACTTGGTGTCATGTCTTCCAGTTTACTTTCATCAACACTGTCCACCAGTTTCATGATACCATCCGCAGAGATAGGTGAAGGATAAAACTTCTCCTCGATGTCGGGCCTGATACAGTTGCTGTAGGCGGTGGAGACGTGTATCACAGCCTGGAGTAATTGTATTGTTTAAAAATAGTAGCATTGATCGGCGGTGGTTAATCACAGATAGCAAATCGTGTCTATTTACTCTGAGGTTAGTCATGCTTCGGCAGAGGATGAGCACCTCCCTCGGCCCTTTGATATTTACGGTGACGGCTTCCTTAATTTTCTCGTTGAATCGCACAGTCGCTGCGATATTGAAAACAATTGTAATATTACGAACAAGTAAATCTTGGTCGACAGGGGATAATCCCAGAGCTGGTAAGGCAAAGTCACCAGCCACCGCTACAACTTTGTCGCGAAATTTTGGCGCCTCGGTCTTCAGGCGTTGAAAGACCTGCAATGAATATGCGGATGAATATGTACAATGAGAAAAAAAAATCTAATATCTGAAACATATTTTCTTGAGACAAGTAATTTTTCTCCAATTGATCAATCCTCCCAGGCATCTTAACTACATATTAGGGAATTTTTCTCTCAGTGTCTACATATTAGGGAATTTTTCTCTCAGTGTAGGTCGAGATAATTTTCCTGAGACTATTCTATGCTACTTTTGTCGAAATATCAATGGCAATAGACGTTCACAACTCTGTTCTTTGACTCTCTGAATCCTGAACTGTCAGAGCTGTCAAAATTCGTCTTGTCCATCCCAATTATAAAGTCGATAATTTGATCTTTGAATTCATCTAATCTTTGTTTTTTTTCTATCTACTCAATCATCTCAAATGATGAAGCAATTGTTCGAGTAATTCAAAACTCACAGGATCCTCAAATAAACTGTTCATTCGCTGCATCACATTCTGCCCTTTCTTAAACCTCACTAGCAAATAAATCGATGAGATATCTGGACATGATCGGAGCAGCTTTTCAATCAGGATCTTTCCGAGGAATCCGGTTCCACCTTGAGTATTACAAAAATATCATTGAATATATAAAAGGCTTATCCAACGTGACATTTGAATATTGCCAGCATCAATTCAATCGTGAATGAATGCAGTTTTCACTAAAAATTTAATAATCATTTGATGCATTCTGTACCTGTGATGAAAACACTTTGCCCAGCATAGAACTGCTGGATGGGAGTCGCCATGGTGGTCTGAAAAGAATGTAAACAATTGGTTTGCATATTAATCAGATGTTTGTTGATTGCCTTGTTTTTATCTCATTTGTCAAACGGAAGATCTTTCATAATCTGTTTTGTTCTGATGGGCGGTGATTTATGATTAAGTAAGAATAAATTAAAAATAGTGACAATTCATCTTTTAATAGATGCAATACTGTCATAGATTATCAAGAATATCATGAATTTCAGATATCAACAGAATGCATAAACAATGGGAGAATAGAAGAGCAGGAAGATTCCTTTCCATTTGCGAAGATATTTCAGGAACTCAAGAGTGTTTTTTCCCGGGAAATTAATTTTCGAATTGAGAACAATGTTTCCCACCTCATAAACAAGGTTTTTCAGCTTCCCGACTCAAAGGGAGGAAGTTCTAGTATTTTTTCTAATCTTGAATTCTGTCATTTTTGGGAGCATGATGATCCAAAGGTTGTTTGAGTTGCCTACTTCTAAGTACAGTTTACAGCATATACATTTACAACATATCTGTAGTTTTAACTAAACATCTTCAATTTTGTGAATTTCGCAAAGTGACGAGTACTTACTTACCAGTATAATAAGAAAATAACGAAAAATAATTCGCTGAATGTACGGTGGAATTGACCTGTCGTTCCGGTACTTTTTCATTAACAGCACACAATTTTTACGGTTTGTTTCTGAAAAATTACTTTACAAAGGAAATAATTGATCCCATGCGTCACATTTCTCCTTTTTATTTCATATAAGAATTCTAAAAATCCATTTCACACCTCGATCACCTAGATTCACTGTTAGAAAATTACTCTTCAAATTTCAAGTGAAAAAGCTTGATATTTTTAACAACGACAAAGTTACATGAAATTTCTGTAGAATTTTTCATTGACGAATCAGTTAATTTCTTGAATATTCACGTAATTCTCGATTTTCAGGTCCATACGGTAAAAACCTTGAAAATTTTGAAAATTCAGACAATAACTTCTCTGATTTTTCAATCTATTGAAAATTGAATTCTATGTGATGTTCAATTTTCACTATGAGATTGAAAATTCAAGTTTTCATTGAAAAATCAATGATTCTTTAACATGAAAACCCCGATTTTCTTTCATTTTTAAGATGCATGGGAAATTTAGTGAACGTTGTCATTTGAAATTGAATCAAACATCACAACATTGAAAATTTAGATGACATTCTGACTGAAGTTTCAAGAAATTTCTAAGTCTTGTTCTATAATTTTTGTTTGAATTTTCTTCTCCGCGTATGGATCACGAAATCGCTTATTGCATTTTAGTAGCGAAGCGTTAAAACAATTCAAGTCGACCTAATTCTTAGCCGAGTTTTCGAGGAATATCTCCGAATCTAAGGGAGATAGCGAAATTTTCATAAGAATCTTTTTTATAGTTCTCAATTCACTCTACAAAAAAGTTTTAGACAAAAATTTTGATATCTGCCTTAGATGCCGAGAAATCCATTGAAAACTGATCAATAGTCAAAATCTACTTGAACAGTTTTACCGCTCCGCTACTGATTTATATTTTTGTGGACTTACCTGGTCCCTATCAATCCTGCTTGCGAAGTGAAATATGGACGAGCGAAATACTGAATAACACAATATTCATAGAACTATTAATCACGGAGTTTGAAACTACTCGCACATAAACTTATTGAAAATTATTGCCGATAAAAATGATTCTAGCACACCTGCATGTAGCTATAGCTGATATGAAGTGCGACATTGTAACAGTAGCGTACATCTCTTATACGGGTGTATAAGAGACATCTTCACTCCCCCTCAGTGATTCTAAAGATGACTAATTTAGAATGACAATCAATCAGAGAAGATGAAGTTGATTCAAATCAATAGTAAAGTGGGAAAATGGTTTACGTCAATTCTCCTTCACTGCCTGTTTTTCAGTTGTTATTATAAAACATTTATGGAAAACCATTTCTGAAATGTGCCTAATAAAAATTTTATGATCAAAAATATTCAAACGCGAATGATATTTATGCATTGGATTTGACGTATATCTGAATCCGGAAAACGTAGCTCAACGTGTGGGGTCATGGTTTCTTATGTGCTATAATATTCCACTAATAGAATTGCATTATCACATTGATGGTACAAAGAACAATGCAATGCTTCCTGGTTTGGAAAAAATAATAAACCGGTTTTCACTTTTCGTTACATACTAATGGTTAAACCAAAGAATCTAATTGTGATTACTTTCCTCATCGATAATGGAGCTAATAGTAGATTACGTTACTAGAGAGATAGAGATATTAATTGACTAATGTGACTTAATTCGAGTCGAAGGCGACGCATATCATGTGTTGGAAGATACTTTTAGTATTAAAAGAAAAATAAGTTTTGATTTTCAGGGACATGCCGCTGATTTTTCGAAATCTGGTTACCTATTTTTGGCGTTTTTGGATCCTGATTATCAGAAAATTTGATCAATAGTAATACCACTAGTGCTTCAAAATTAATCGGATATTTTCCTCAAGCTACCAGCCTAGGAACGATTGTGTCAAATTTTGTAGGATTTTTCTGCAAATTTTTTAGAAATTTCCGAAACAAAACTGTTTGACAGCCTCAAATACTGCGCTCTGATTGGCTGAAATCCGAATGAGAAAAATAATCACTGAAATTTGGTTATAGATTCCTGAAAATTAGTGACGATGTAATTGGAAATTAGTGAACATCAGCGAATTTCTAACTTTTAAAATCACTGATTTCCACAATCGCGAATCTCTAATAATCGTTTTCTCTGTAACCATCTTCTACAAAGCGAGGTCCTAAAATCATGATCGGCGGTTTTTTAGTCATTCATAGAAACATTACGAGATATCAGTTGATTATATTATTTTATTCAAGAGCTTAAATTCATTTAACATTTAATGACACATAAATTCATTGGAGTTTTTACCCTACTCTCAACTTTAAAATCCATATCCCATATCTTACTAGACACTTTGTTCATGCGAGTGGAAATATATTTGGGAAAAGATGGATGATATATTTTTTATGGACCTCACTCGATACGAGTAATCTGCAGCCATATGTGATGTGATGAGTATTCTTTATTACATTCTGATGAGCAAATGATGAAGTGTAATATTAATTATTTGGATTTATCGTATCGTGATGCTTTCCGATATTGTTGAGAATGAACTCGTCGAGCTCCAGCCGAAGACGAGCGCTAGGATGCCATACAGCAGCCAACAGACGAGTCCGAAGAATCCGTACTTTATCGCTTTGTGCAGGATTAGGAATCTACAATGAAACAGTTCATTACACTGATTTTATTCCTGTTTCATCCTGGGAAATTATTGTGAGAATGTTCTTCATACCTTGCCATGCGTTTCCTCGCGACTGGAATTGTACTGGGATCGTCTTTGAACGTGTAGAACCTCAGCCCCACAACACACTTGTGGAGGAAATCATTCCAGTCGAAATCCAACATCGAGAAGTGAAATAATTTTTTATCTTCGGGAGTTAAATTCTCCCACAACCCTCTTGTATTATCATTTGAAAATTTCCACATTCGGGTGCTGAAGTAGGTGGTCACTGCTGAGAATTTGTGGATTTTTTTGTATATTTTGATTGCTCTGAAACAAAGCAAGTAATTAGGAGTTGACTGAGGATGATATTCTGTGATGAAGAGATAAATTACATCTTGAGTCGAAAAAATAGATCGGTTTCCGCTCAACGAAAATAGGTAAATAGGCAAATACTGAAATAGGCCAATACTAAAATGCACTTGCTGTTCGTCGAAGTCTTCGAAGTTCTTTATAGATTCGAAAAATTTTTAGTCGTTGGACTTCAACTTGCGGACCTTTTGGAAAAATAATCAATACTTGCGATTGAGAAAATTTTTGTCAATTAGACTTTTCTAGATGTAAAAACTATGGAAAATTCGACGATTGTTGGAAATCAAAACTGCAGTTTGTGGACAGAATTTCTAGACATTCTAATTTTCATCCTCAAGCACACGAGTATGACTGCAGAGGTATGATAACATTGTCCAGTGAAGTCTAGGAGTCCTCCGTGGTTGGAAAATCATTCTTAGAGGCGTCTGCATTGTGTTTCTTTTGCCCTCCGCACCCAAAAAAACAAACACAACGACCATGTCACTGAGTTGAACTAAGCTTTTCGACTCAGATGTAGATTTGCAAAGTGAAATTTGTAATTTCCTTGTTATTCATCTGCTTTCACCATTTTATTTTCATTACCTGGGCTTTTGGCCGATGATAAAAAGCCCAAAGTCCACGAGTAGCGCTGGCAAAATGTGAAGTAACACACTGTATATGTAATACATAAGTGGATTGCTGGCTATTGTGAGGGTGTAGCACCAAATACTCCTGACACTTGGCATTTTCTTCCCATGTTTCAAGGCGACATCGTTGTAATCTCCCCAAGTCACTCTGTTGTTCCACGACGAATGGTAATTGTAGATCGGGGGATCGGCAGCTTCGTTCCTAATAATAGAAAGATAATCGTGATGAGTGGTTTCATTGAGAGGAAAGCAAATTTCGATAAGTAACCAAGGTTGCTTTGATTTGTTTAACAATACCGAAGGTATGTCATAATTTCCAGTTGGTTTTGTGGAAATTATGTTTTTTTTCTAATCCTGAGTAAAAGAAATGGACCAATAACTCTCTCACTTCCATGACAACATGACAAAGATGCTCCAACGAACTTTCTCTATTTCAAAACACTCATGAGACCAGCGAAGCAGTTGAGATTGAGATTTTTTGGGAACCAACGTTTTTCGGATTATTACGAGGGAAGTTATGTCCGGACGTAACGGCGAACCGGTATTCAGTATTACAGAGTTAGCTTAATCTCCACGTAAAGACCAGAATGTAGATTATTATATGAGACTAGAAGGTAAAGAAAAGAAGAAAACTTTCTCTGAATGATTTGAGTCAGAGTTATCATCAGATATGCTTTTATTATTTTTCCGATTGATGAGCAGTTTGGAGATCAGTGCCTGCAATATTATCCTTTGCAGCGGGTTTTGGGGACTCACTTATTGTTTGCAACATCCCAGGCAGTTGCTATTAGAGCGTTGACGGTATAATCAACTGGAACTAATTCGGCTGTGCAGTTTCTGTCGATGTGAAGGGTTCTTATCAGGCCAGCCCCCACGCCTACTAGGGCTCCAGTGGGACCGTAGACATTGTCTATCCAGCCTTCGACGGGTTCTTTGTAAGACGAAACCACTGAAAAATTTTAATCATTTAGATCAGAATAGTGTAACTAGAGAGTTGATAATTGCGGTTTTTTATTCCGACACGTGTAGAATTTTTGGCTGATTCATTAAAAAAATTGAAGTGTTATATATAACACTAAAATAACTATTATTATTGATGTGTGGATCCAAATAATCAACAGTCTTATGTATAACACTGAAATTTTTACGAGTGTTTAAATCGAAAAATTCGGTCTTTCTAATTCTCTGGCGAGAAATTCCATGAATATTCTCATTCCCGCTCAAAATTTATCTATATCGGTCTATAATCTATTTATATGACGTCTTTAGATATGCCGGTATTGAGAAATAATTTAATTTGTACAATGTTCAATGAAAGTCAACACGAAAATGAAAATGACTGAAAACTATGAAATTCTCGGTGACTATTCACTGTTAGAAATTTTCGGCTAAAATTTCTTCAAGATTTTTATTTCAAGAATGTCAGGGGTCTTGATTTGAGTACCCAATGTTTCTTATTTTGAGGGAAAACGGAACCCCTGTGTCAGGTTTTATTTTTTATGTATGAAACTATTTATTTAAAGCCACATATAGCCTATTCGGCTTTTTACGGTAGTACATAATAAATTTGCTATAAAATAATATAAGAGAGAACGCAGATAAAGATTAGAAGAGTGAAATGGGAGAGGCAAAGGTAGACAAATGGAGAGCTTATAAAACCGTAATGGTAGTAGGAAAAGAAATATGAATAAAAAAATAATATAAGAGAGTCGTTGCCTCTAATTGTAAGTCGTAAGCCTTCAATTGAAAACCCGAGTTGAAGACCCGAGTTTGTAGCAAAGATGTCAGACAAGATATGAATGTTTTTTTGAGCTCAAACGAAAGAGC